>NW_026647211.1:0-68942 GCF_950295315.1 Erinaceus europaeus
ATATAAGCAATTAAAATTTGCATGTGACCCACTTGTAGATGAAAGGATGGCAGTAGCAAAGGCACATTCTTTTTTTTTTTTCTAAAAAGTTAACACTGACAAGAACCATAGGATAAAAGGGGTATAACTCCACACAGTTCCCACCACCAGAACTCCATATCCCATCCCCTCCCCTGATAGCTATTATTTATCCCTCTGGGAGTATGGACCTAGGGTCATTATGGGATGCAGAACGTGGAAGGTCTGCCTTCTGTAATTGTTTCCCTGCTGAACATGGGTGTCTACAGGTCAATCCATGCTCCCAGTCTGCCTCTCTCTTTCCCTAGTGGGGTGGGGCTCTGGGGAAGTGGAGCTCCAGGACATATTGGTGGGGTCATCTGTCCAGGGAAGTCCAGTTGGCATCACGGTAGTGTCTGGAACCTGGTGGCTGAAAGAAGAGTTAATACATAAAGCCAAACAAATTGTTGACTAATCATGAACCTGAAGGCTGGCTTAGTTCAGATGAATATTTGGGGGTCTCTGTTTTGTAGATAGTGGGCCCCAGATCAGATCAGATCAATGGGACTTACAGTCAATAATATTTATACAACTTTCCCATATTTGGGAGCTACTCTCTTCCCTGATCCTTTCTGGTCCTTTTTCCAACCATGACATCATCTCCCCAGACAATAACTTGGGTCCACCTGCATATCAGATGTCAGGCTCAAAAAATAAAATAAAATAAAATAAAATAAAATAAACAAAAAACACTAGTATAGTCATGGGCCCTTTGGAATATACCTGTTGGTCTGCTTTTAAATTTTGCTTGTAAGACCCCTTCTGTTGCACTGCTTAATCACTGTGGTCTATTTACATGATCACTGTGTTACCTGGGAAGTGCCCTGCCTGCAGGGCATTGGTTTAATCCCACTGGTTCAAACTCTCTTTTCGGTCCATCCCCTCTCCTAGTCACACCCTGTTCTCCACCACTAGTTTGCATTCTTTTTTTACTCCACCCTCTCTATGTCACATCCTGTTTCCACCCGACTTAGCAAGTATAAATACAGCTGCTCTTCTGATATAACATACAGTGGGATTGCCTTCTGGCTCCGAGAGTCCCAGAGTCTCACTCCTGTGATGCTAGCCCAGCACGAGTTCCTGATCCCTCTCCCATGCAGCAGCCTAGGTTGGCTCCAGTTGAGTTCTCTCTAACCCAGAGAGCACTTTCTCAGGAAGAAGCACCCTCAGGCTATCCCAGCATCACCTAAAATTAAAATAGGCAATGGCACATTCTAAGCAAAAGTTTCAAATCATAAAACATACTGGAATCTCTTTTTATTATTTATTATTTTTATTTAAATTCAGGAAAAATAAGTCTGGGTCAGGTAACTTCATCATTGTCTAAACTATTTTCAAGAGATGCTGCTTTGGTCTATAAACATACAGCCCCTCACCGAGAATTTCCAGAAGCACTAAAACTGAGGCAATAGGAGAAGGAAGGCAGCTCAATGGGGTGGCACAGAACTGGAAAAGCAACATTATTAGCATCATTACCATTCACTAACATCTTGAACTTCTAACAGCTTCCTTAAGCTCATGTGTCTTCCCCCATTACTGCATGTTCAATATCTTTGCACACTTGAGAGCACAAAGCACTAAACTACATGACCCTGTTATTATAGGAGCTGAGGAACTGAAACATCTGGTGAGGAGGTGACTTCAAACCTATTCAGATAGATGATGGCTGTTAAGGTAATGTGGTGTCAGGCTAGTAAGTTATACTCAGCATAGAAAATTAATGCTGGAAGGAATTATATGTCCATTAGGGAGGATGTTCTTCTGTATTTTAGTCCTTAGAGCTTAGAAATGCATTATGGCTTATAATAATATGAGACAGGATTTTAATGCATGTGCTATTTTTAGGAAGTAGAGTTTCTTATGTTACACCATACTATTAGCCAATGAGGGAAGAGTCTTATAAGAGAAAGAATCGTGTATGAATTACCACACTTAGGATTTTAATTTGTAGGAAAACCCGTGTCAATCCTCACAAGGCAGTTCATTCACTCAGCCAACCCTTCTGTATTTCAAGCAATATTTCTGTTTGTATGGGCTTTTATTATGTTTACCTCCTAATGAACAAAATAGGTATTCATAATATCAATGCATATTTTCCCATTGCTACAGGGGCACGTTTTGTGTCTCTGTAAGTTGAACAGGCAGAGAGAGGAGGGACTCTGGTTTAGTTGTACATGAAATAGAGAAAAATAGTGACAGACTCAACCCAAAATAGATGATATGCACACTGAATAAGAAATCCAGCCTCATTTAGAATCAGAAGTCTAAAACTGTATGAAAGAGTTACTAATGATCAAAACAGTAACTTTGCAGTTTTAAATAAAACCACACAAACACAGACTAGTTATCCTCTTAGATTCCATGTTTAGTAATAACCTGATTGTTTAGAATAAAACTTCAGTTTATAAAAAATAAGGTGAGATCTGAAATGGACAAAGAATTCTTGGTAAACATTCACCATTAGACTGAAAGACTTTTCTGTTTTAATAAGATGTAGAAGTTGGCCCTCGATTTAGTATTTTGTTAGGATGTCCAAATTTGATCTGCCCACCAAAACTCACAAAGAATCAAAGATAGGAATAAAACAGAAATATATAACTCCACCCAATAACTTTGCTTATGGAGAAAAACAAACAAACAAACAACGTTCATAAGTGGGAAGATAACAGGATCTCTCTTCATTTTTTTTTTTTATGGGCATCATTGATAAGGAACTACATTCCAAAATGACCATTCTAAATGCTAGTCCTAGAAATAAGTCAGAAAGTCAGGCAGACACTATGTACAAAAAAAAAAATCCCTTGTTCCTGGAATCACTTTAATACTCTGACAATTTCAAGATGTTGATATATGTGTTGGGATATTCTATAGATGTGGTTGAATATTGGCAGGGCCCACAAACCACCATATTTCCAAAGTCCAAAGTAAAAAATAGTTAAAAATCAATATATTTTAACTGAATTTGGTCTGAAGATCCTGCTGTACAGAGGCTGCTACACGAGGTCACATAAGATGACCTTTAAACAAAATTATAAAGGTACTTAGACCAATTATAATCATCGAGTTATCAATTATAGTAAACTTCTAACTTGTTAAAAGTTTTTTTTTTTCTTCACAAGTAATTGATTACAACTACGTCAAAGCCTTTACATGAAGAAGCATCTGCTCATATGGTAAGATATTAAACTATATAAGCTCCCCCATAAAAAACTTATGTAAATTACAAACAGCATTCACATATTTTTCTACACTTAACTGGTGTATCTCATTTTACCACTATAGGCCTGCCTTTGTCAGCCAACAATTTAAAGAGTTTTTTTTTTTTCCTTTATAACATCACCCATGTCACAGATATCCCTTACAACCCCCAAAGACAAACAGTTGTTGGAAGGCCCACCAAACACCAGCCCAATTAAGTAAAGAAAAAAGGGGGATACATCCCCCCAATATTCAGTTGTCTGAGGCACTAACTACATTAAACCTCTTTTAATATCTATAAAAATTTGAACCAGATGCCCTGCTAACCATGGGAAGCAGATTTGTTTGTGTTTCCTTCACAGGAATCCCCAGAAAACCATCTGGAACCCTGCACACTTTGACATTGCCCACTAGATGGCATGACTACAGTGCCCCCCATGAAACCCATGATGTGACCTGACATGATCTGAAGAACCTGATTCACAGACTCCAAGGACAGAACTTTCTTACTGCCTTTCTCTTGCCCATCACTGTCTGCCCTTCTTGCTTTTGCTTCACCTGTCATGTTTTGGTGGTTCCAACTCACTCTCTACAGAGAAGCAAAGTTCCAGTGGCTGTCCTCCCCCATCAAGATAGAAGTATGGCACTTCTTCCCCTGGTCACTGGCATTGGACTGACGCTTCTATTGGACTTGCTGGTACACCTTTGGACACTCCCTTTACACTGCTTAACATCTCCAGGACTGACTGTAGCAGTCCATGGACTTTGCAGCCTGCTGTCTCAGGACTCTGCAACACCAGATCACCCCCTCTCACCCCTCGGCCTATCAGGTCCCCACTCCTTTGCCTATCTGGCAGCACCCCCTTTCTGCCCATCAGGCAGCCCCTCTCTGCCTATCAGGCCTCTCTTCAGTTTCACACTGTCCCTTGCTACTCTTGCTTATTGCTCCCTGTCTTATTCCAGTTCTTTTAAAAATGCCTGCACAATATCATATCATTTAGATTTCTGCCCAACATGTTTCTGTTCACCCCAACACTACTATTCCTCTGTCAGAGATGGAGTCTTTTATAGACATTGACCCATTTAAATGTGACAATTAGACAAGAAGACAAGGGAAAGCTGCAGGAATATTGTGAGGAGATGGTGAAGTCTGGCAGAGCTTAACCTATGAGATGAGTCCCTCCAAGTAAGTCTCTCTCTCTACACAGAGGGGCTGAGAAAAGGGGAGGACACATAAATCTCACAAGGTTGGCAGCTATGTAAGTCTTCCCTCCCCCACAAAAACATCCTGCATCTTCCCACTGGAGCCTGGCATTCCTTAAAAAACGTTTAAGCCTGCTCCACTCTAAATTTCCTGATACTATGACCATTAGATAAAAAGAAAGGGGGAGGTGTCAGGATATTCTACAGATGTGACTGAACACTGGCAGGGCCCACAAACCACTATATTTCCATGCAAGTACTATTTACATATTCTCCACCATGTTATCCCCTCAGGGTATTGCTAATTCCCCCAGCTAAAACTACAGCAACCGCAACTAAGGAAGTTCCCAGAATGCCTTTTTCTTTCCTCCACATTCCCTAGCCATTTCTGTCCTGACTTGCCACTTTTGTTTTCACCCTATAGAACCTGCTTCTGTTCCTGGTTTCACCCCTTTTTTCTCTTCCACATCCCAATCTGGAGAAGACCTGGAGAAGGGCTAGTATGCATAGTGGGAGGCAGCTATTTTGCTAGCTCCACATGGCCTAAACTCGCTGTGTTCACACCCAACTCTGGGGTGTCCGCATGAATAAAGATTTGTGTTCCTGCTCCGCCACGAGCTCCTGGTCTCTCTCTTTCCCATGACGCAACCCCAACATCTATGGAGCTGTCTAAATTCCTATAACAATCACATGATAATAGTTTCCTTTGGACAGGTAGCTTCAGGCTTTAAGATGGATTATTTTTATCTTATTGTGTTTATTTTTAGAGATAATATATGTGGACATAGATGCAATATTAATGGCTAGTTTAATCCCCTCCTTGATTTTCTTTTCTGTTAGAAAAATATTCTGTGATATGTCAACAGTACTCATGACTTTTATACCAAGTGGTAAAACATAATAAAGAGGTACATTTGACCTCTTCCAGGAAATTTTTAGTAATTGAGAAAAGTATAAGCCTGTCTAAATACCCATCATTCCATGATGCATGTTTTAAAACTACAATATGTTCATCTTGTACTGGAATGCACATCACATGTATTCATTCATACACAGGAGAGGTTTGCTTCAAACTGAACAAGCTAATAAGGCTTGTTCTCAGCACTAAAGTTACTCAAGTTTACTTCATTTTTTTCTTCATGGTTTGGTCTTAGTGGTACCACCTATCTAAACATCTATGGCCATTCTGCACCAATATGGGTTATTTTCAGCTTTGAAAATAGCACCAACTAAAATTGTTCTACATAACAAGGCTTCACATTAAATCTGGATGGAAGCATGGGTTTTTTGAACTATTTATTTATTTATTATTGGATGGATACAGCCAGAAATCAAGAGGGTAGGGGGGATAGAGAGGAAGAAACAAAGAGAGGCACCCGAAACACTGCTTCATAACTTGAAAAGATTTCACCCTGCAGGTGAGGATTGGGGACTTAAACCTGGGTTCTTTTGTACTGTAACAAGTGCACTCAACTAGGTGCACCACCACCTGACCCCTGAACCATCTTTACAACAAACATTTGCTGGGAGTCGGGGTGATAGTGCAGCAGGTTAAGTGCACCTGGCACAAAGCACAAGGACTGGCATAAGGATCCCAGTTCAAGCCCCCGGATCTCCACCTGCAGGGGATTCACTTCACAGGTGGTGAAGCATGTCTGCAGGTGTCTGTCTTTCTCTCCCCCTCTCTGTATTTCCCTCATCTCTCCATTTCCCTTTGTCCTTTCCAACAATGATGACATCAATAACAAAAACAATAACTACAACAATAAAATAACAAGGGCAACAAAAGGGAATAAATAAATATATTTTTTAAAAAACAAACACTTGCCTAGTGTTCAGGTCATGTAGGCATGTGCATTGGTTTGCTGGTTTGTTTGCTTTCCTATCTTTGTTTAAGGATAGCGGTATCATGTAGAGTCCTGGAAAATTATTCAACAGCTCAGGAACTAGACGTTTTTAAGAAAGCAACTATGGTTTGAAGCAAGCTTTAGTGGCAAATGGCCCTCCTTAAAAAAATACTTCCCCCTACCTGCAGGGGGTTAAGTTTCACAAACACTGAAGCAGTTCTATGGGTATCTCTCCTTCTCCTCATCTTCCTTTCCCCTTTCAACTTCCCTCTGTCCTATGAAATAAAATATTAAGCAGAAAAATAAAAAGAGAAATTCTTCACCTTCTACAAGCAGAATGTTTGCCAGCAAATATTTGTATCCTTTCCAAAGAATTATTTGAATAGACATAGATGCTGCATTGTGATTTTAACATAGCCATAGTCCTGCAGAACTACATCACACCCTAAGGTCAGGACATTGGCAGCCCCATCTTGGACTATGCTGCTGTGTTTCCACCCCTCCATCCCCAAGCAATGTCCCCATCAACCCTGTCTCTGAGCACCCTAACCTAAGTTGGTCTGCCTTGTTGGTTTTACGGTAGCAAGGACTCTGCTGCACTGCAGGCAATTGGTTTCCTAGGTCCTGAGAGGATTTCTTTCCTGTCCTGTTTGCAGTCCCCCTGTTCATCCTGTAATGGAATGCTGCCATCCATCCTGCACACTTCGCCAGCTTGGGCAGAAACCGAATTACATGAGGTATAGCTTCGAAGCTGTACTCATTCAATGTTACAAATGGTTCTTGCTTGACATTGATGAAATTCCTCAAGTGTCTGGTGGGACATCGGTGACAGAGATAAATCTCACTGGCATGTGTGCAGGCAGGCATTTGCCAGAGTGAAAAAGAGCAAGTAAGTTAGAAACTTTAGCAGAGAGGTCACCTCTAGAGGAGCACGGATTTGAGATGTGAGCTGTTACCAACCTAGAATTCCTCTCTGTTTCAGTAATGACAGCTGTCCTCACTATTTGATTAAGCAAGTACCCCTTGCCATAATGATTGCTACGTACGAGTTAATTCTCTGAGACCTTGCAATTCCCTAGTGCAAACCCATTGGAATTTGAAAGGTATTGTTAACTATCAAACTATTAATTTTACTGTAGGTCTCAGAACTATTGATAGTATATTAAAAACTATTAATTCTATTCTTACTACTGCTTTTCATTTCCTTCAGTAGATTCTGAGTTCTAAAGTAGGAAACAACTGATAAGATACAGAAACAGGTAACTAAATGAAAAGATAAATATAGAATTTTTTAATTTTTTTATTTATAAAAAGGAAACATTTACAAAACCATAGGATAAGAGGGGTACATCTTTGCACAATTCTTACCACCAGACCTCCATGTACCATCCCCTCCCCTGATAGCTTTCCTATTCTTTAACCCTCTGGGAGTATGAACCCAAGCTCATTGTGGAGTGCATAAGGTGGAAGGTCTGGCTTCTGTAATTGCTTCCCCTCTGAACATGGGCATTGACAGGTAGATCCATACTCCCAGCCTGTCTCTCTCTTTCCCTAGTGGGGAAGGGCTCTGGGAAAGCGGAGCTCCAGGACACATAGGTGCCCAGGGAAGTCTAGTCACATCCTGCTATCATCTGGAACTTGTTAGCTGAAAAGAGAGTTAACATACAAAGCCAAACAAATTGTTGACCAATCATGTAAATACAGTCTTTTATTCACTCCTAGGATGCTACACCTTAAACTAGAAACTGGGATAAAGTTCCTAACCCCCTACCTGCAGGGGCGATGCAGGGGCTGCAGATGTCTCTCTGTGTCTCTCCTTCTCTATCCCCCCTTTCCTCTCAATTTCTGGCTGTATCTATCCAATAAATAGATAAAAATAATAAAACATAGTTTTCCCTCTTTTGTCACTATTTTTCTTTTTCCCTATACATCAAGTCCATTACAAAGACCTGTTAAGTTTCCCACTGAGTTTTTTCAAATAAACTCTCTTTCTTCTTATCTCATTAGCCCACTGAAACCCAAACCCTCTATCCTTGTATCATAACTACTATTCCTCACTTGAAATTCAGCTTTCATAAATCTAACAATATATATTTTTTGTTATTCCAAAAGGCAAACCAGTCCTGGTAAACCCCTCCAATAACATCCCTACGTTACTCTCCAAAACTGCCTGGAGCTCCAGAACTTAACTTGATTTGATCTCACCAGCGTAATGTCAACTCCAAGAGCAGAGACTACCCACTCTTACTGGCATTTGTTCTTCATTCCATACATTCACCATCATGCTCTCTTCCTCCAAGTCATAAAGGGGTTCCTCAGCTTAAAGCTGCCACTCAGGTGTTCTGCCCACTCTTCAAATGACCCCTGAGAAGAGTCCTCCATGCCTCTCATCTGTCCCCTTGCCGAGAATGCTATATGTGCAAGACCCTTTGTCTTTCATGACTCATTCACCACCTGAGGTCAGATTGTTCCTTTATCTCCCAGCCCTTTACCTGAAAAAGTGTCTGATGTGGAGGGAGTCCAGAATTACTTGAATCAGGATGCAGTAGACTCTTGGAGAATAGCAAACCTGTTTCTCCAAATGAATCTTCACCCTGGTAACAAAGTACACCTTCACATATATAGACACGCTATACAATAACGGAAATTGGGCTGGGCAATGACACACATGGTACAGTGCACACACTGCAGTGTGTATAGAGCCAGGTTCAAGCCCCTGGGAGCCATCTGTATGGGAAAGCTTTACATGTGGTGAAGCAGATCTGCAGGTCTCTCTCCTACTGCGTACCTAATTTCTTGGACTCTCTCTCTCTCTCTCTCCCCTCCCCTTTCAATTTCTCTCTGTGTCTCTCCAACAATCAATAAAAATATTTGAAAATTAAATAATGGATATGGATTCCTCTTCCTTATTTCAGATTTTCCTACTTACAGTATAATAATGGTTATGATAAACACTTTCCATTTCCGAAAAGGTCATTGATTCAGGAAGATTTAAAAGTAACTGCTTCCTAACTAAAGCCAGCTATTTAATAGAACTGATTTTGCTTCCATGAGGGAAATGGGAGCAGTGAAATAGTTACCTTCAGTTGTTTTTCACTATCTGTGTTTCATTCCTCCACAGAAGTTTCAAATTAAACATGTATTAATGGCAAATAAACAAGTACAGATCTTCAAAAATAGAAAATTGGCAACCAAGCCAGAAACATCTTTCCATTTTTGACCAGCAACAGTTGATCCTATATTATATAGAGAAGTCACATGGTTTTGACTCTGCCCTAAACCTTACCTTAGTTACAAGGGTTGAATTGAAATAAAAATAATGGATTGAAGACCCCACCAATATGTCCTGGAGCTCAGCTTCCCCAGAGATCCACCCTACTAGGGAAAGAGAGAGGCAGGCTGGGAGTATGGACCGACCAGTCAACGCCCATGTTCAGGGAGGAAGCAATTACAGAAGCCAGACCTTCTACCTTCTGCAACCCTCAATGACCCTGGGTCCATGCTCCCAGAGGGATAGAGAATGGGAAAGCTATCGGGGGAGGGGGTGGGATATGGAGATTGGGCGGTGGGAATTGTGTGGAGTTATACCCCTCCTACCCTATGGTTTTGTTAATTAATCCTTTCTTAAGTAAAAAAAATAATAAAATAAAAGGACTACACAATACCAAAAAAAAAAAAAAAAAAAAAGAACACTGCTCAGCTCTGGTTGAAGGTGGTGCAGTGGATTGATCCTGGGGCTTTGGAAGTCTTTTTACATAATTCCCAGCTAGATTGTATTGTGGTCTCTGTCTTATAAATACATATATTCAACAATGTATCAAAGTCTGATCAAATGAAGTATAAATATTTGAAAATAAGATAAATGTGTCAATGTTTTCAAGAAATATGACTTTTTACTGAGAAAACACAATTGTGGTGGGGGACTTAGCATAGTGGTTATGCAAAAGACTTTTATGCTTGAGACTCCAAAGTCCCAGGTTCAAATAAAGCAGAGCTATGCAGTGCTCTGGTTAGGAAAAAAAATTGGGGCCAAGGAGGTGGTTCAGTGGTTGAACATAGAACTTGAGTTGTATGTGGAAGGCCCAGCTTCCATCCTTGCCAGGACCAGAGTTCTAACCTCTTTCAGTCTCCTTATCACTGTCCCATGAAATTAAAAACAATAAATAGAAAGAAAGTGGTGTGTTGAGTAAGACTCTGGACTTGGAAGCAGGAGGTCCCTGAGTTTGAGTCCGATCTCCTGCACCCCATGTGCCAGAGTGACGCTCTGCTGTGCTCTCTTTCTATTCTCTCCTCTTGTGTTAAAAATCTTTCAATAAAAATTTAAAAAGAAAAAAAAAGAAATAAAAATAATGTATCAGAGTGAAGCAAATGAGGTTCACTGTCATGTCTCTGGTGGGGTGATCTCCAGGGGAAAGGTAACTGGCTGGTTCTTTCTCTCTCATGACAGGAGTGACACGAAGTAAAAGACACCAAGGAGCTCTTAACATGCCCAGAACCCAGAACTCAGAACTCAGAACTCCTTTATTAGCAAGGTGGACATGAGTTAAATAGAAAAACAAATGAAGGGAATTATTACTGAAATATGCCAGAAATTACAGGTTTCTTAATGGTCGGCATGCCCCTAAGGTAGGGGGCTGGTATGACAGGAATTGATGAGATACAAGACAGTTATTCTCCATGACACAAGCAACTTAATTATCCAAAGGTATTTGAGAGAAGCATAGGGGTTAAACCAGTAGGGTGAGACAGAGAGAAGATGGATATCAAAAGGCCATATAGTTTGGAATTTCTCTTGTCTGGGGTCCGAGGTGTGTGATTAAGTGTGTGATAAAGTGTGTTCTTCTGTGATCAGAAGGTGACTTTGAATAAGTGAATCTGTGGCCATGTGGCCTGCAGTTAATGGAGGGAAGTACTGGGGTATCTGTGGGCCTGAGAGTAAAGAAGTAAAGAACTAAGTCTGAGTTTCCCACCTTTTGCTCACCTCAGCTGAGAGAGACTTACCAAGTAAAGTGTATGATAAGGTGTGTTCTTCTGTGATCGGAAGGTGACTTTGAATAAGTGAATCTGCGGCCATGTGACCTGCAGTTAATGGAGGGAAGTACTGGGGTTTCTGTGGGCCTGAGAGTCAAGAAGGAAAGAACTAAGTCTGAGTGGTTCTCCCTAAGCTCTATCAGGCTTACACATAATCCCAACAGTTCACCACAAGGTAAATGAGAAAGCCATCCAACAGTTTGTGTCCATGTACAGTTGGTCTGTATGACTGAAGATAGAGCCAATCACCTTGTCACAGAAATCCTTAAGTGAGTCTTAAAAATCTGAATGAAAGAGCATCATTGAATACCATGCCAAAGGTGGAGGCTTCAAAACACAAAGCATTCAAATGACAGGAAGAACATCTTGTTCAGAATCATGAGCTCAATTGAGACTTTGTGACAGTTTTGCTAAGATTTAAAATGAATTATTTCTGTTTTTAAATTTTTGTAGTATCTTCATTGACTTAATGGATAGAAACAACCATAAATTGTGAGGGAAGGGGCAGATAGGGAGAGAAACAGAGAGATGCCTGAAACACTGCTTCACCAACTTGCAAAGCTTCCACCCTGCAGGTGGTGACTGGGGCCTGGAACCCAGGTCCTTGCGCATTGTAACACCTTTGCTCAATCAGATGCATCACCGCCTGGCCCCAAAGAATTAGTTCTTCACTGGCAAAATAGCCTACCTTTATTTTATGCCTGCTACATCATGTTTAAAACCAGGTTTGAGCCCTGCTTACCCCCACCCTCTACTCCCCACCCCCCAGCCAAGAAAGCTTTGGTGCCATACTCCCTCTTTCTCTCTCTCTCTCATCTGTCTCTCTCTCTCTCACACACCCACCCCCCCCACACACACACACAATCCAATCAGCCAGCAGCAATGAAGCCTGAAAGACAACAACAACAACAACAAAATAGTGGAAATTATTTGATATATCTTCAACATGGTGCAGATAAGGTGAGGGATGTCTGTTTAGTTTGGACTTTTCTACTACAAATGACTGACTGGAATAAGTGGTTTAAATTTAAAACCAGATGAAAGTTCATTATCTCTGGAGGCCTTACCTGAGTACTTTGTAGTTAGACTGAAATGATGCAGCTATCAAATTAGCTTTAGACAGAGAGTGGTGCTTTGCTTTATAAGAACAAGGACAAGCAACTGAAAACCTTGAGGAATGTCAAAGTTCAACTTACCCATGTTCTTGATGAACACCAAGTGAGAGTCCTACTTGATTATATTGCAATTTTGACTACCATCCAAACCTCCCCACATTTTTCACTGTCTCATGATGGAATTATGTGCTCTCACATTAATATTCAACTCCTCTAAAACACTGGTCCTCTTTTCATTAATCAATCAATTAGTTAGCTAATTAACTTATTAATAAAATCTTAGAGGAACACGGTTAAGCTCTGGCTATTGGTGTTGCTGGGGACTGAAACTGGGTCCATTTCCACACAAATCCTGTGTCCTACTAGCATGCATCCCCTGGCCTGAAAATACTCATCTTTTCACAAAACAAAACCTTCCACACGGTTGGCTCACTGTCTTTTCTGTTTTCCCAGGGAATGTTCTGGGTTATATCACATGGCCTCCTTCTGTGGCATTTGTGGTCCTGTATGGGTGTGTCACTACCTCCTTACCTTGGGGGGTCCTCTTTTTAAGTTTTTTACAAATTTTCTTTATTTATTTACTGGATGGAGATAGCCAGAAACTGAGACGGAAGGGAGGAGAGAGAAAGAGAGAGAGATGAGAGAGAGAGAGGAAGAGAGAGACAAAATGAGGGGGAGAGGGAGATGGGAAGGGAGAGAGAAAAGGAGAGGGAGACGGAGAGAGAGACCTGCAACACTGCTTCATCACTTGCCAAGTTTTCCCTCTGCTGCTGGGAACCAGGGGCTCAAACCCAGGTCCTTGCACATTATAACATGAGTGCTCAACCAGGTGTGCCACCACCCCACCCCTATGGGTCCTCTCTATTTATAGAATACACTCAGAACCTACCACTCAGCAGGCAACTGACAAATACAGAGAATATTACCCATTAGTGAAGTGTGACAAACCGTGTGTGTGTGTGTGTGTGTGTGTGTGTGTGTGTGTGTGTGCGCGTGTTCCTTAGTTGAGGTTTCCTCACTCTTCCTTACTTTTTCAGATAGACAGAGAGACAGAGGAGGAAAGAGAAAGACGCCTCACATCTGGGTCACACAAATGACAAAGCGGACACAGCCCCCCTCTAGGTGCACTATTTCCACAGATCCAGCCTTAAGTTTTATGAGTAAGCAATATTCTACCTGTGAAACAGTCAACCTACATATCTCATAAAAAAAAAAGAAAAGAAAGAAGTAAATAAGCCAATTTAAGTGTGGCTTTATTTAAGACAATATACACCACATTTCTGTCAAAATAATGCCACAGAATTTTTTTTGTTCACATTCCCTTTTTGAAATAGCCACATTTGAAAGAACTTCCTTATTCCCTATGAAGAAGTGGCATGATTATGAATGTTCTTGATTAACAAAATCGTGGGTAGGTTCCGCTTGACTAAACATGTTTCATTAAGTAATCAACTTCTATTTTTCCTTCCACAGTGAAGTTATTGATGACATCATTCTGTCATTTTTTTTTTTTTCACTCCAAATTATGCACTCTCATTTACTCATGGATGCCTGTTTTAAATGTGTGGTCATCTTAGTGGATCTTGACCAGAGTAGGGAAATACCAGCTGGAAGCTTTAAATTCTCCCTGTCACCTCCTCTCAAGCCTAGAATCAGTCCTCTGGGTCCTGAAGTTCTCTGGGAACCAGAAGATTTCAGACCAGGGAGGTATTTGTGTTTGTCCTGGGTTATTTTAGCTGCCATCTGTAACTGGTACACATTCCTTAGTACTGGCTTGCGTTAGTCTTCAGATTGTGTAATTCGTTCATCCATGGCTTTATGTTTCATAAAATTGTTATTGCCAATAAACAGTATTCTCCCATAAGAAAAAAAAAAGTTTTGGATTAGGGGATGGGAGATAAATCCTGAATCAAAACTAAGACTAATTATCTCAGGGAAAGTGACTGGTTCATGCTAACCAACAATAAGAAATGATTTTTCGAGGAGGAGGGGAAGATGGCGGACTGAGAAGCTGCTAACAGCGTGTTCTCTGAACACTTCTGGAAACGGTTCCAGATGCCACCAGGATGCTGGCCAGGCTTCCCTGGATTGAAGACCCCACCAATGTGTCCTGGAGCTCAGCTTCCCCAGAGACTCACCCTACTAGGGAAAGAGAGAGGCAGACTGGGAGTATGGACCGACCAGTCAACGCCCATGTTCAGCGGGGAAGCAATTACAGAAGCCAGACCTTCCACCTTCTGCAACCCTCAACGACCCTGGGTCCATGCTCCCAGAGGGCTAGAGAATGGGAAAGCTATCAGGGGAGGGGGTGGGATATGGGGATTGGGTGGTGGGAATTGTGTGGAGTTGTACCCCTCCTACCCTATGGTTTTGTTCATTAATCCTTTCTTAAATAAAAAATAAAAATAAAAAAAGAAATGATTTTCTCCTTTCCTTCCTTCTTTCTTTCCTTCTTTCTTTTCTTCCTTACTTCTTTCCTTCCTTGTCCTTTCTTTTCTTCCCTCCTTCCTCCATCCCTCCCTCCCTCCATTTCTCTTTCTTTCTTCTTCTTTTCTACCTCTCTTTCTTTCATTTTGGATAGAGACAGAGATGAATTGAGAGGGAAGGAGGATGTGACCCCTGAAGTATTGTTTTACCACATGTGAAGCGTTCTCCCTGAAGTTGGGGACAGGGGCTTGAACTCAGATCATTGCTCACTGTAATGTGTACAGTCAGTCAGGTGCACACAGCCCCAAAATATGCCTACTTTCTACAGGCCTGAACAATAGTTCACTCTGGTGGTAGACTGATTTGCCATATGCATTTCAGGTTTGAGCCAGGCTCCTACTGAACTGGAGAAGACTGCTGCAGTGATGGCCTTCCTTCTGTTTTTGTCTATCTTAAACATTAGCCCAAAAGGTAATGGGGTGATAGCGCAGTGGGTTCAGCTCACATGGTGCAAAGCCCCCCGTTTCCCACCTGCAGGGGAGTCGCTTCACAAGTGGTGAAGCAGGTCTGCAGGTGTCTATCTTTCTCTCCCCCTCTCTGCTTTCCCTCCTCTCTCCATTTCTGTCTACCCAATAACAACGACATCAATAACAACTACAACAACAATAAAAATATAAGGGGAAAAAAAGAGAAAATAAATAAATAAATATTTAGAAAATGTTAAAAGACAAAGTATCCCAAAGCAGTGAAGCCCAGATGATGACAATAAAAATTTAATTAATTAATTAATTAAAACAAAACACTTTTATTTTTATTTTCATTTATAAATGCAAAATTTAGAGGAATTATAGCCTGCATCAAAACTAATGCTCATCTCTCAGAAAAAGTGGTCAGTCTATGCTAACTGACATCAGAGAAAAGACCTAGCTATTTTTTCCTTCTTGTCCCTGTAATTCCCTCTGAGCTTTCATGGGATGTCACACTTTTTAAGTGATTGTCTGGATCAAATTTAATGTGACCTAAGCAACCACAAAGGAACCAATAAAAAAAAGAAAAGGTTTGGCTGATGGATGTATGTTATTTGTAGTAGTGATAGTTACTTAACACTATGAAACCATACATATTTATAAGGTAAAACTACACTTTGTGAATTTTGTTGTATATGAATTATATGTCAATTAAACTGAATGAGAAAACAAAAAAATAATAATAGATTAGAGAGTGGATAACAATGAAGCTTCAGTAAAGACTAAAAGCAGAGAGTTTCATTACATTACACATAAATACAATATTTTGGTGTCTTTTTAAATAAATAGATAGCTGTACAGAGAGGGTGAGGGAGAGAGAGACAGAGAGAGAGAAGAGATCATAGTTTCCTTCAGTGATCTGAGGGCTGGCTTGAACCTGGTGGGTTCTACACATGGCAAAGTAACACACTATCCAAGTGAGTTATCCACTTAATAATTAAATTAATTAAAATTAATCTTTCTAAAAAGATTAATTTATTCATAAGAAAGAGGAGGAGAGAGTAAAAGAGAAAATCAGAACCTCTCTCTGTCTTTCATGTGACGTCAGGATGGAACTCAGGACCTTGGGTTTTAGAGTCCGACTCTTTACCCACTTGCCCAATTTCCCTGACAAGACTAACTGGCCGAGGGGCATTATTTCATCTGATACCCTGTGACTTTGGCATTTGAAAGCCAAAATGAGGCCTCTTATTCCATCTGGTGATATGGTTGGGAAATGTCAAGTCCCGCATGCTTCTACAAAGCACACAGCAGACTCAGCCTAAGGAAAAGCCACCATGGACCATGGAGAAAGGAGCCAAAGGACAAGAAAGTGACCTGCTCTTGAGCCTGGTGGCATCAGGGTCTATTAGGCAGCTACTTTTTCTCAAATCCCACAAGTCAGTGTGTGCCCAAGCTAGTTGAAGGTTGACTTGCAAACATTTCACCAATTCACTGATCAATCAACAGTTAAGCATATTAACAATTATATATATGACTGTTTTCTTTTTTTAATAGTGAAAGAAACCACAGTACCAAGACTTTCTTTTTTATTTATATTTTTTAATTATTTATTTATTCCCTTTTGTTGCACTTGCTGTTTTATTGTTATAGTCATTATTGATGTCATTGGATAGGACAGAGAGAAATGGAGAGAGGAGGGGAAGACAGAGATGGGGAGAAAAAGATAGACACCTGCAGACCTGCTTCACCGCCTGTGACGCAACTCCCCTGCAGGTGGGGAGCCGGGGGCTCGAACCGGGATCTTTACACAGATCCTTGTGCTCTGCACCACCTGTGCTTAACCCGCTGCCCTACAGCCCAACTCCCAGTACCAAGACTTTCTTTGGTGCCATAGGGGCCAGGCTCAAACCTGGGTCACACCATGGAAATGCAGTGCACTCCCCACGGGAGCTATTTCTCTCGAACTTCTATTTGACTGCTTCTGATGTATCTGTCGTTGATCACCTATGGGCTTGCATTTGAATGGCGTCTACGTATAATTCATTATGAAGATACTTGGAGAAGCAAAAACAGGAAAAAATATCCCTTTTGAACTAAAACACCTCATTTCCAACCATAAAAGGGGGGGGGGAGTACACATCTCAAGAGTTGGGTGGTAGTGCAGCAGGTTAAGCACAAGGACCAGCATAAGGATCCCAGTTCGAGCCCCCAGCTCCCCACCTGCAGGGGAGTCGCTTCACAAGCAGTGAAGCAGGTCTGCAGGTGTCTGTCTTTCTCTCCCCCTCTCTCTCTGTGTCTTCCCCTCCTCTCTCCATTTCTCTCTGTCCTATCCAACAACGACAACAACAATAACTACAAGAATCAAACAACAAGGGCAACAAAAAAAGGAAATAAATATATACAAAAATTTTAAAAAATGTTAAAAATGTACACATATATGAGTGTATAGCATATTTTTGTTCAGACAGATATAAACATTATTATTATCATTAATGAGTTAACTTTCTTCATTGTAGAACAACAGATAGCTTCTGCTTTTTTAAAATTTATTTATAAAATTAAAAATACCAACAAGGCCATAAGATAAGAGGGGTTACAATTCCACACAAATCCTACCACCAGAGTTCTGTATCCCATCCCCTCCATTGGAAGCTTTCCTAGTCTTTATCCCTCTGGGAGTATGGACCCAGGGTCACTATGGGGTGCAGAAGATGGAAGGTCTGGCTTCTGTAATTGCTTCTCCATTGGACATGGGTGTTGGCAGGTTGATCCACACCCCCAGCCTGTCTCTGTCTTTCCATAGTGGGGCAGAACTCTGGAGAGGTGAGATTCCAGGACACATGGGTGAGGTTGTCTTCCCAGGGAAGTGAATGTTGGTGTCATGGTAGCATCTGCAAGTTGGTGTCTAGAAAAGCATTAAGATATAAAGAAGAGCAAATTGTTTAATAATCAGGAGCCTAAAGACAAGAATGTATCAGCTAAGATTTGGGGGTCTCCATTTTGGAAAAAGCTGATAGGTCTATGCTAGCTTCTGTGGAATTTTTACTTATCAGACTCTCGTGGTAAATATTCATTTCAGTAACCTTTTTTTGGAAAATATTTGAAATATTTTATTATTTCTAGTATCTCTCTCTCTCTTCTCTTTTTCCTTTTCATTTTTAGAAGTTCACTAAAATCTATGAAATTTGGATTCTGGTGGCACTGGGTTTTGAAACTTTTGTGCTACAGACCTGAAAGTCTTTCTGTATAACCATTATGCCATTTCCCCAGTATGAGTCACATTTAATTAGATAATTGATTCATTTGATAGAGACAGAGAAAGTGAGAGGAAAGGTGGAGGTAGAGAGTGCGAGAGAAGTAGCACTGCGTCACCACTCGTGAAGCTTTCCCCTTGAACTTGGGTTCCTGAGCACTGCAACGTATGTGTTCAACCAGGTCTGCCACTGCCTGGCCCCAGGCTTTGTATTTTCCATTAGAAGAATGAATTTATAAGTAATGATCTTAGAGTCTTCCAGAAACATTCACATCAGCACTCAGAGTTCAGTGTTTGTGTGGTATTAATTTGCTGTGCTCTCCCTATAAAATGCCATCTTCTGAAGAACAAATATATTTTCCCGAGTCTTTACATGTTGATTTGTAGTGAGGCACACCAGCTATGTATGTATGATTATAATGCATGGTACCACTATAAAAAATAATAAATGATAGGGGAAAACAAAACAGTAGCAACAACCAAAGCAATGAAAAAAAATTAGCTATGTTTTGATCATTGTATTTGTCACCCTTGAAATTGAAAGTCAACTGACCATAAACAAGGGTAACCCCTTGCCCCATTCTCCACATAGGGGCATTTATCCCAGATAGACTGCACAGCCCTGCATAGCCCTGTAGTTGTGTTTTCAGATTCTCAGTGACTCAGAGTGAACGCTTGCAGCCATGGCAGGACTTGGCACATCTGATCTGATATTCAGCTACCACACTGTCTATTAATCTACTGGAGAAAGGCGGAGGAGACACGACTCAATTTGGCTGCCTTCCTAAGCAAGCTTCTCTGCTAGGCAATTTGCCTGGCTCTTTGAATTCTGTTCATGCCCAGAAAAATAGAAAAAGGGAAGGCAAGAGATGGTTTCCAGAGGAACACAGAGGTTGCTTCACTTCACTTCTTCATTCTTATCATCCTCACTGTGCTTCCCAGTTAAGACAACATGCAATTCAAACACTATCTCAGGTCTACAAAAGGAATAATGATAATAATAAGAATCCCACAATGAAAGTTAAAAAAAAAAACCAAAATTTCCAAACTATAGACTATTAAAAGTTTTCAAGATAATGGCACAGGAAGTATTCCTGGTGTCTCTTTGGCCATTACACACCTTAGGATGTGTTTTGATTTTCTTTCCACAGATGTTTTTAAAGACTGTGCTAGTGAATCAAAGTGGCTTTCAAACTTTCCAGTTCAAAGCCCCATGGCTGCCATTTCCATTTTAAATTTCTCATCTCTGTGTTGCTGTGCATATAGGACCAAAGTTTCTGTTGAATTCCAAATGGAATTGAAAATCGGTTTTAATGGGAACTGTCAATATCTCAACTGGAAAAAATATATATTAAATATTTATGGAAATCTTTTTTTTTTTTGGTCCCAGTTCAAATTACACAACCCTCACAAGAAAGTAACACCACAGGTATTTCTTTCTGCTGTTAAGATTCCCTGACTCATTTTGTACAATGCCCTGAAGAGAGGAAACTATGACAGAAATCTTAGACTAGTGTGAATGACACACTTTCCAGCAATCTATCATAAATTTTGTCTCCTCAACCTTTCAAACCCTAGCAAAAGAACCTACAAAATAATGTCTACCCACCTACTGCTTTCAATTTGTAAGTACGTATTTTTAAAAATCCACAATATGTTTCAGCAGTTCAAAGACAAATATATAATAATATCAGCTGAATAGAGATTTTGCGGTTGGGCGGTGTTGTATTTGTTTGTTTTTCATTTTGACCTGCTTTACTCTGATTGAGGGGTGGTTCCCTTCACCTCAGAGGGTGTCGATAACATAGCTGCATGGGACTCTTTTGCAGAGCACACAGGTTTTTTTTTGGTTTTTTTTCCTTCCAGTGGCTGCTTTAACTTGTTAAATTTTAGCAGAGAATTGTCTGCAAAGCTTGGCATTTTCTCTCCTGCTGTTTAATCGATGAACATGCTCCCTGCACCAGTAAGAGGCCTGTGTTCTTTCCAAATGCTGTTGGCTTGGACCTAGCAGACACTGGGGATGACAGAGGAACTGGTGTCCTAATTGTCGATGGTGGCATTGTGCCTTAGATACATTTTCATGCAGAGTTAACTAGAGGGCTCTTATTTTGTTTCAGTCAGCAGATACAATTCATTCTCCTCTTCATGGAAAACAAATGTAAGAGAGTGATGTCCTGTTTACTCGAGCTTTGAACTAGTCTAGTCTTGTTTTCAGAAAAAAAAAAAAAAAACTTGGTGGTAGAATGGATATTGAAATTTGATTTGGAGAAATCTTTAAGGGCAAGGACCCATGCAAGGAGCTTGATTCAAGCCCCTCACTCCCCAGCTGAAGAGAGGAATGCTTCAAAAGTGGTGAAGCAGGTCAGCAGGTGTCTTTCTTTCTCCCTCTCTATCTCCCCCTGTATCTCAATTTCTTTCTTTCCTGTCCAATAAAATGTAAAAATAGCCAACAGGAGCAGTGTATTTGTAGTACTGGCATGAAGCCCCAGTGATAACCCTGGAGGATAATGAGAGAGAGACGGAGAGAAAGAGAGAGAGAGAGAGAGAGAGAGAGAGAGAGAGAGAGAGAGAGAGAGGAGTCTGTGAACCAAGTCACCTGTTTAATTTTTTCTCTCACAAACTTGAGCTTTGAAAGGAATATGTTCACATCACCAAAGCTGGCTTTCTATGAAACATCTCCAGAAATGTCTCAGGGCCATACCTCCATGACCTGAAGTGACATCAGAGTGTCAAAGCCTTTTATCCTGGTGCCACTATTGGCAGAGGCCAGCATTTGTGCTCCACTGAACTGTCACAGGAAGATTCACAGGGTAGAGGCTTGATCAGAAGTCACAGGACCCATAGCAGATGTTGTTCTGACAGCAAAACAGAAGCAGCATTAGAACATTCTCACAGAACATTTCCAAGGGGCAGAGCAGTCAATAACAGGGGTCTATTTTTCTGCTCTAAAGGCAAGGTTGAGTAGCCTGTCCTCGGTAATACTCTACAATATTTTAAAGGGAAAAATTGCTTTATGCCCACCATTGAAGGCTCAGGAGGAGAAGATTTATATGGATCTGATAATTATCTCTTCACCTACATTCCTAAAGTAGAGGAAAACTAAGTGCAAAAAGGAAATTAGTTAATTCCATGTGCTTCTGATGCACTAAGAAATAGCTCAGGATCTAAGCTTAAAGGAAAAAATGTGTGTGTGTGTGTGTGTGTGTGTGTGTGTGTGTGTGTGTGTGCGTGTGTGTTTCATTCAATATTGCTCCACATAATTCACATAATTGATTGGAAAAACATGAAATAAATTTACTCTTCTTATTTACTTCAAGGTAATCTAATATCCAAGGTAATGTTCATTAGGAGGGGAGATACATTTTGCAAATGTGAAAGAAAAACAGTTCCCTAACATCCCAAGCAGGTGGTTGCTATTATATTTTCTCATTTTTTGCAAGTGAGGAGACAACATGTGTGGTCCAGACAGGCTATCAACCTCCTGAGTCCCCTGCATACATCTTCCACACCAAGTAATGGGCATCCTTGGTCTTAGAAGTTCTCCTTGAAGGCAATCACAGTGCTTGGAATATCACTCTTAGCTATAGGGGGGAAGTGAGAGACAAGCAGCAAGAGGGGCATTTGAGTTAAGAAGGCAGGGAAATAAGTCAGAGAGCCTTACAAGTAATCAGCACTATTTCTACCATGATCTGAAGTTACTAATAAAATTGGAAGCTTACTTAAAAATATATAAATTACTCCTAAAGAACCCAACACATCCATCCAAAAAGATTTGTGTATGCCCATGTTCATAGCAGCATCATTTGTAATAGCCAAAACCTGGAAGTAACCCGTGTCCAACAACAGATGAGTGGCTGAATAAGTTGTGGTCTAGATACACAATGGGATACAACTCAGCTGTTAAAAGTAGTGAATTCACCTTTTCACCTCATCTTGGATGGAGCTTGAAGGAGTCATGTGAAAGGAGATCATCCAGAAAGAGAGAATAAATAGGGAAAGATCCCACTTCTTGACAGAAGCTGAAAAATAAAAACAGAAGGGAAAACACAAAGCAAAACTTGGACTGGATTAGATGTGTCACACCAAAGTAAAGGACTCTGGGTGGGGGTGGGGCACATTTAGATCCTGGAACATGATGACAGGGGTGAACCAATAGGGGATTAGGATTTTTATGTGGAAAACTGAGAAATTATACACAGGTACAAACTGTACAAACTGTAGGCAATTAAAGATTTCTTTAATGATGTAAACCATTAATCCCCCAAGTAAAGAAATATATATATATGTATATATATATATATATATATATATATAGAGAGAGAGAGAGAGAGAGAGAGAGATTTCTCCTTGTAAGTCTCAAGTGTACTTTAGAAAGAAGGAAAATGGGTGTTGACTGGTTGCACACCTAGCTGGGCAGACATATTACAGTGCACATGGACCTGGGGTTGAGCCTCTGGTCCCCACCTGCAGGGGAAGATGTTTCTCTGCCTTTCTCCTTTTCTATAAACCCCTTCTATCTTTATTTCTGTCTGTCTCTTTCCAATAATAAAAATAAAGATAATGTTTGAAAAATTAAGAAAATAATTAAATTAAGACAGAAAGAAAATGAAAACTTATAATAATTCAAGATATCCCCCCACAGGGAGTTACAGGGAAGGGTGAAGAAGATGATACAAAGTCCACTGTCAGGAGCCTGAATAGTGAAATATACCCTTCACAATGTCAAGGTGACTGTTCAAGGGGATGGGCAAACAGACAGAGCCAGGGGGCAAGGGGGCTACTGTGTAAGCTGTAGAGCTGGTGTACTGTGTTCAGAGTCACTGGTGAATGTCCCTGGAGGGAGATGGATGATCACAAAGGGGGGGGGGGGGGTGAAGGAGACAAGACAGCAAACCCACTGCTTTTTCCTAGACTATCTAGGTCCAATGCATCCCTTCCTCACTGTTAATGCATAAAACAGACCATCTGGAGAAGAGCATCTAACACCATTTAAATCTACAGGAAACTGGACAAGGGAAAAATGGAAATAGGTACAAGATGACTGACTGAAGGTGATGCTCACATTAAATTGGGAGAGTTATATTTTTACTTTCAGAAAAATGGGACTGAGGTGGTAGCTCAGTGATACAAAGCAGCACTAGCAAGCCCAAGTAGCTCAGGTTCAGTCACACTAAGTGGTGTCCTGGAGTCCCTCAAAAATAAATTTAAAATTTAAATTATGAAAAAGGCAAGAACTAGCTGTAGAGGCTAATACTGCATCTGAACAGTGTAATAAAATAAGTGAGCTACAGAGAACAGCTGAGGGGAGGGAGGACAGAATAACTGAGGCAGAAAACAGAATTAGGAAGATCAAGGATGAATTATAGAACACTAGGAAAGAAGTAAAAGAAATAAAAGGGAGATTAAAAGTCACTGAAAACAACAATAGAGACACTTGAGGTGACCTCAAAAGAAGTAATATTTGTGTTATTGGCTTGTCAAAGGATAAAAGAGAGGAAAGAGAAGAAATCATTCTATAGGAGATAATAGCAGAGAATTTCTTACTCTAAGCAACTTAATGGGTGCAAAGATTCAAGAATCCTGGGTAATCCCAAACAGAGTTGATACAGATGTAAGGACACATCATACTTAGAATGAAAAGAAATAAGAATAGAGAACAGATTCTGAAGGTTGTAAGAGAAAAACAAAGAGTCACATACAGAGGAAAACCCATAAGATCATAAGCAAATTTCTCCACACAAATTCTAAGGGCCAGAAGAAAATGGCAAGATATATTGTGGGCTTCCTGAGAAAGGCTTTCAACCAAATCTATTGTATCCTGCTAGGCTGTCATTCAGACTGGAGGCATACAAAACGTCTCAGACAAGCAACATTTGAAAAAATCAATTATCACCATGCTTTCCCTGCAAGTTCTAAAAGTTCCCCTATAAATGATCATCTGGCTTTTAACTTTCTTCCTCTAGACTATTTTACTTAGTGCAATCCCTAACAGGTTCATTCATGCTATAGCAAAAGACAAAAGATTAATATTTCATTGTGATTATATATCTTGTTCTTGTTCCACTCAGCTGTGTTTGGATACTTGGCTTGCACCACTATTTACATTGAGATATTACCAACTGACTCACAGCATAGAGACTAGCTATTAACTAACTGGTAACTCTTCTCATAATCATGTTTCTCTCTTCAGTTTCTTTTTTAAAAAAAGTGTTATTATATCACAACTAGCTGCATTTATAAAAAAAAAAAAACATGTAAAATAAATGGCTTGGCAGTGGCACAACCAGCTGAGTGCATACATTACTATGCACAAAAACCCAGGTTTCAGTGCCTCCTCCCTAACTGCTGCAACACTTCACACACAGTAGAGAAGGTCTGCAGGTGTCTCTCTCTCTCTCTCCCTCCCTCCCTCCCTCTCTTTCTATCCCCTTTTCCCTTCTCAATTTATCACTGACCTATCAAATAAAGTAGAAAAAAAGGGGGGTAATAAATGGCTACCAAAAGGGATAAATTCATCGTGCTGGCATCATGCCCCAGAAACAACACTGGTGGCAGTTAAAATATATATAATTAAAGAAGCTCTACAGTGAACTAATAGGGTTAATAGTGAACTTACCCGCTATCACTTGAGTACTCAGCGTACAAGAAGGATGTTTCTGATGGATTTTCTGTCTTCAAATCCCAACTCCCATCTTCAATTAACCACAAACTTTTACATTAGCCTGATTAATAATATTTATGCCCTGTCTTGAAATTACGGTTCACTTGTAAGCTCTGTCTAGAGGTTAAGGACTAAAGATAAAAATTGGTGGAAAGTATTTATACTTTGCAGTAAATATTTTTCCCTGAAGCTCCATGTCAAGCAGTGTTGGTATGCAATACACTTCTTCATTCTATAGGTGAAATGTCAGGACACAGAGTCATTCAAAAACAGATGCACTCAGCCTAGAAGCCAGTACTGCCTTCATCAACTATTAAATCCAGGTCACATTTTTTTCCTTTGTTATTTGGATCTGACTAAACCATGTTGTTTGTGCAATGGATTCAGCTTCCGTTATACTTCCAATATAAATTTGTAATGAAAAATGAGAGATATACTCTTGCTACATAAATTTTTTTTTGATTCAATTTCTTTTTCCTGCTGAATTTCTCTTTTTCCTGAAACACTTACTTACCAGACATAGATGAACCCTACTATATTGTTCCTTTATGCTTTGATTTTGTCAAACTTTTATGTGTTTTTGGAATTGTTTCTTTTATTTTAAAGGAGTTTTACACATCATTCCCACTGGCCCTCCTATTTATTATCAGTATTTTTTATTTGAGCAACCATAGCTTTGATTTTTCAGGTACTCTTTTGTATCCTAGTTTGCTCACATTTCAAAGTATCCTGTACTTAATCTTTCGTGTTGGCATTTCATGAAGTTCTTTGGGGATAATAATTACAGGTTGTATGCAATCGTGATCATAACAATAATGACATTAAAATAATACTTGGCTCATCTCTAAATGTTCTTGACTTTTCCTTTTGAATGTGTTTTCTTGCTTGTCTTGATCTTTCATATTCACAATCTCTTATCAGTTGGCTGATTATTTCTAGTGTAAATCTCATTTTTTCCTTGCTAGACTTCTTAAATGGAAATCAGCCTGGAGACTTCTGGGCTTACAACCTGACTGCACAGGCAGATAGAGGGTAGCATGGAAGACCCTTCCAAAAATGATTAATCCAATCAAGTTTCTCTTCTGAACTGTACACTTTGTACTAGCAACCCTAGATCTTCTGAGGTGATATATCCACTCTGGAAGGGAAGAAATTAAATCCCTTAAGGCTTTGCCTAACAACAAACTGAACTGATAATCCTTTGTTTCTGGAGTGGGGAGTTGGTGAAGAGTCTACCCCAGGAAACTGTTCATCTCACACACATCCTAGGTACCTGGTGGATTCCAAGTCTAGAATTAAATGTCTTCTATATTCTGAACTCCAAGCATGTAAATACAAATGACAGCTTAAACTTAAATTCAAAATGTAAGTAAAATTTAAGATATATTCAAAGAAATACTACTCATACATAAAGAAAGATGTAATTCTGACAACTGCACCAATTTTGGTGATTGTAGAAAGTAGTATGTCTAGTAAAAGAAAGCAGCTGGAAAAAAAAGAATAAAACTGTCGTTTTCGATGGGTTAGGTTGTTTTCACCAGGCTGGCTTCATGGGCGGCTAACAGACGACCAGGGACTCATAGTTGAGCTATAGGCAGTATCTCTTTATTCATGCAGGACGCAGCACAATCTAAGCCGAGCTAAGCTAAACTCAAGGTAAAGTACTCTAAAACTCACAATGCTGTCTTTATATATACTTGCCAAGTAGGGTGGAAACAGGGTGTGACATAGAGAGGGTGGAGAGATAAGTGACTGGTGACAATCAGAGTGTGACAAGGAGAGGATCAGGGTGTGACAAGGAGGGGGGGTGGAGCAAAAACATATCATGAAACAGTGGGGATTGAACCAATGCCCTGGAGGGAGGTACTTGTTAACAGCGGTTATATAAATAGAATGAAGTGGTTATGTAAATAGAATAGTGTTAAGCAGGGGGGATTTAAACCAAATGAAACAGAAGGGGTCTCATGCATACCAACAATTCCCCCTTTCTTTTTAACTAATGGCCATTGTGGGGTGAACAGAAACGTATATCGTACAGGCATTTTCAAAAGAACTGGCATAAGACATGGAAAACAAAATAGGCGAGCAGCAATAACCAGTGTGATGCCAAGTGGAGCTTTTCTTGCCTCAAAGGGCAAGGCCTAGCAGGCGAAAGGGCATTTCTTGCCTCTGGGAATGCTTCATGCCTCTGGGGGCATCTCTTGCCTCTGGGGGCATTTCTTGCCTCTGGGAATGCTTCATGCCTCTGGGGGCATCTCTTGCCTCAAAGGGCATTTCCTGCCTCTGTGGGCATCTCTTGCCTCTTGGGGCGCTTCATGCCTCTGTGGGCATAACCTAATAAGGAGGGGGAGCTTTCTGCCTCTGGGACAGAGCCTGCAGGCAAGGGGACATGGTCTATAAAGTTTCAAGGCAATTGGCTGAAGGTAGTCTTTGAGAAACACAGCAGTGTGTATCAGTAAGTCCGATGGAGGTGTCAGTCCAAAGTAGCTGACCACAGAAGAAAATGTCAGAGGATGAAATGCTGCACGTCTGTCTCGATGGGGAATGTCGGCCACCAGAATTCTGCTTTTCTGTAGAGAGTGAGCTTTGGAGTCTGTGAATCTGTTTCTTCAGGTCGTGCCCGGTCTCATCATTGGTTTCTGGGGGCAATGTCAGAGAACAGGATCCAAATGGATTTCCAGAAATTCCATTTGACTGGATGCTTTTTCATGTGAAGACTTTGACAGCTGAAATTCACTTAACTTGTCAAACAAAACTTGTAGCAGATTAGAAGTTTACTATAATTGATAACTCCATTATAATTGGAAGTCCTTTCTAGTATGATTTTAAGGTTGTTTAAACAGTTTAAACTCAATAAAATGTGGAAAGATAAACAGAAGAACCAGGGTTAAAAGCCTCAGGCATGAGAATAATTAACATAATCATTGCACTATCTGCCCCACCCATAACTCATACAGTTTTCAGGATTAAACGTTTCAGATTCATGTCAAGACGTAAAAGAGAAATCATAGGAGGGAAAAAACAATTTTTGAATTGTTTCTGGATGTCTCTAGAAATCATGGCTGTGTCCAGCATTTTTTTTTAAGTCAATGTCAAACAAAAATTCAGTCATTCAAATCATTCTCTTATGAAACGCAACTTGAACCAGATTATCAAGATCTCACCATGTAGGATTAAGAATCCCCGGAGGGCGACCTAGTCCAAAAAGGTCCTCGAAATTCCATTTAGGGTGTTTCTGACTGTTCCTGCTGGATTGCTTCAGGCACCCATTTTTAAAAGCATCTTCCCATCGAAGAAAGAATCCAATCAGGAGAGTAGAACTAACCACGTGTCTCCATACTTGGGAACTGCCAGGGTACTCGAGAATGCTCCTCAAACTAGAGTAGTCCTTCTCCACAGGAAACATTCGAGAAGAAGTCCAGAAAGTCCCAGGGGAAATCCCCATGCATGTCCCAAGGTCTACGATCACGGTCATAAAGAATGAAATTATGGCCTGGAGCGAAATGTAGTCCTTTTCCTCGGGAAACATGAGAGAGGGAATCCAGAAAGTCCAAGGAGAAATCTCCGTGCATCTCCCAAGCTCTATGATCTCGGTCATAAGAAACCAAAGTTCCCGGTGAGGGAACCGAAGTGTGGCCCAGAGTAAAATGTTCCAGAGACAGAGAAACTGTCTCATAATGAAACAGTAGAGGCTTTGGCAAACCTCTTCGTAAGTAAAAGAGAAGACCATAGTACATAGGTAGGCAAAGTCTTCACTTATCTGGGAGTTGTGCAGGTCTGGCCGCACGTTGGGCGCCATATGTCGTTTTCGATGGGTTAGGTTGTTTTCACCAGGCTGGCTTCATGGGCGGCTAACAGACGACCAGGGACTCATAGTTGAGCTATAGGCAGTATCTCTTTATTCATGCAGGACGCAGCACAATCTAAGCCGAGCTAAGCTAAACTCAAGGTAAAGTACTCTAAAACTCACAATGCTGTCTTTATATATACTTGCCAAGTAGGGTGGAAACAGGGTGTGACATAGAGAGGGTGGAGAGATAAGTGACTGGTGACAATCAGAGTGTGACAAGGAGAGGATCAGGGTGTGACAAGGAGGGGGGGTGGAGCAAAAACATATCATGAAACAGTGGGGATTGAACCAATGCCCTGGAGGGAGGTACTTGTTAACAGCGGTTATATAAATAGAATGAAGTGGTTATGTAAATAGAATAGTGTTAAGCAGGGGAGATTTAAACCAAATGAAACAGAAGGGGTCTCATGCATACCAACATAAAACTATGTCCTGTGTAGAGAAAACAAGAAAAATAGATAAAGTGGTAAAGAAGTTTGAAGTTGTGGGACTATTAGTCCCTTTAAGTAATGGTTGTCAGAATGGAAGAAGAAAATCAAAAAGAATTTGAGGGAGTGTACATAAACACCATTACAAATCACTAATTAATTAATATGGGGGGGGAAATTAATTGTATGTCTCGAGGTTTTTAAAACACAGACTGAGTCTTTTTAATATATAGGCTGTGTATTTGATAGGCAGACTCTCTCAAAAGCCTAAACCAAGTGGATCAGAAGCAACCAGTGGCACAGCTACATAAGATACTGGGTACTATACAGCAAACCCTAACAAAAGGACTTTTCAAAGTTAACCCAATTACCAAATAATGTGATGATAACATTAACTATCCATTGTCTTTTTGAACCCTAAGATAGCAGGAACCTCACATCTCCACTATAGAGCCTATATTTCCCCCAGTCCTGGAACCTTAGGAAAGGGCCCACTTTCCCGCATGCCTCTCCCAACCCATATCAAATAATATTGCATCTGCCGATCGTGCAACCTAATCAATGCAATGATTGCCACCTCAACATGCTTCAGCTCAGACTGTGTCCAGAGACTTCAGGTGTGAATGACAACTCTTCAGCTTCATTACTCAGGTGAGACCTTTCCTTTCATAGTATTCTCTAATTCCATCCCAGGTGGTTCACTTTCTAACAAAGTCCCAAAACCTAGATATAGACCAGGTTCTGTGAGAGAGAGCATATGTTCACATGTATCCATAAACTAGTGCAAAACAATACCTGAAAGTAGAAGTAAAAGTTTGCAGTGAGTACCCCCCCAACACTTCCTCTCCACTATTCCAACCTTTGGGTCCATGATTGCTCAACAATTTGTTTGGCTTTGTATGTTAACTCTCTTTTCAGCCACCAGGTTCCAGATGCTAGCAGGATGCAACCAGACTTCCCCAGACTGACAACCCCACCAATGTGCCTTAGAGCTCCGCTTCCCCAGAGCCCTTTCCCACTAGGGAAAGAGAGAGATAGGTTGGGAGTATGGATAGACTTGTCAAAACCCATATTCAGCAGGGAAGCAATTACAGAAGCCAGACCTTCCACCTTCTGCATCCCATAATGATCATGGGTCCATACTCCCAGAGGGATAAAGAAAAGGAAAGCTATCAGGGGAGGAGATGGGATACGGAGGTCTTGTGGTGGGAAATGTGCAAAGTTGTACCCCTCTTATCCTATGGTTTTGTCAATGTTTCCTTTTTATAAATAAAAAAAATAATAAGTAAAAAAGAAGAATTTGAGGGAGAGGTGTTGTGGGTGTGTAATTTGCTACAAAAAAAAAAGACACATGTCAATTCTCTGTGATGCACACCTCACGTCTACGTCATGTCTTTATTAAATACCCCAACAGAATGCTACTAATAATTTTAAGTAGTTTTGAAATAATGACAAATGCTTCAAATGTATGTTTTCACTTACACTAGTCACTGTGTCAGGTGTCCAATAACGCTGGGCTCTAGCATTTTTCATAGCAGACTATGGAGAGGACAAGTGGTTTTCCGAATAAGCTTCATGTTGATTGAGCACCAATTCTTCAAAGGAAACCCAAAACTAATCAATGAAGGGGTGAGTCTTGGGAAATCAAGGTAGAGCTGACAGGGCATGGAGAAAGACTCTCTCCACTCCTGTAGCTCTGGGTTAAATGCCTTGGCCTCTGTTTCACGAAGGAACTCACTCTGCCCAAAGTTCTTTGTTTTCTGTGGAGAACAGCTCCTCAGGTTCATCATGACAGTATGGACAGACTGAGTGGGCACTGCATGACGAATGAGTGAGAATGATTTTGGTCTCTGTGCTTCCTGAGAGGCAGAGAGCAGGTACCTCCCTGTACTGTGCAAAGTGAAGCTGACATTGTGGAAGATCTTCAGTTACCTATAAAGACAGGTCAGGAGAGAAGACAGACCTTGACCAGGACTTCATCTGTTTAACTTCAGAGTTCAGAGACCATTCTTAAGAGGATAAGAGTAATAGCCCAGCTAACCTCCCTGCAATCCCTCCCCAGTGAAGGATAGCAGCGCTTTTCAAAAACAATTCAGGTAAGGAAGAACTACTTCTAGCTGCCCTACATTGTTTTTAAATCAATTTTGTGGTCCTTTGTGATAAATTGGATACAGTTTCAGAAAGGGCAAGTAATGTTGAAAATCAAAGGTTTGTATTGATTCAGAGCTTGTCTTGGGTGAGAGGGGCAGGGTTTCGCAATTTACTGGAAATTCAGCACCTAGGAATTCTTTGCACTGCAATTTATTCCTAAGATGCAGGTATGGTGAGCAGGACAAAACTAGAAAGAATGTGCACACCAAAACAGAGTTAGCTTTTAGGGGGTTGCCAGGGAGTAGTTCTTTCTGGAATTTTGATACCTTGATATTTCTAGTATCCTGCTTGTTTCAGGAATGTTATTATCAGGCAGGAGAAATAGAATAATCCTTATACAAAGGAATTCTGTGCCTGAGGCTCCAAAGTCCTGCGTTCAATCCCTCACTTCACCACAAGCCAGAATTGAACTATTGAACTGTACTCTGATTTAAAAAAAAAAAAAGTGTTTTCTCTGAGGCAAAGCAGTAGACTCCTTTCTTCCTTCCTCTACTCTCTCCTCTGTGTAACTCCAGTCATTCATCATGTTGATACAAAATGTTGAATATCATTCATCTTGAAGAATGGGTAGCCCCATGCTCTCAAATGTCCACATGCTATTTTTTTTGTTGTTTTGTTTTCATTCTCATCAGGGAAATTGCTGGAGTTCGGTGCCTATAGAATGGATCTACCACTCCTGGTGGTCATATTATTTCTTTTCTTTTCATTTTTATTTTATTATTTTATTGTTTATAGAGACACAGAGAAATTGAGAAGGAGGGGGGAGATAAAGAGGAAGAGAGAAAGACAGATAACGTATAGCATGGCTTCAACACTCATAAAACTCTCCCTCTGCTGTGAGGGGTTAGGGGCTTAAACTTGGATCCTTATGCACTGTCATTGGAGAGAGCAGCATTTACTGTTTTATTTATTTAGCAATAAAAGGGTGTGCTTCAGAGCAATAGTTGATCCAAGTTTGTACCTTGCCATCCACTGTGGGGGGGAGCTCCACTTCTATGGTGTATCTCCCTCTCTCTCTCTCTTTCTGAGTGAATAAGTTGTCATGGGAGTCATGAAATCATAGTTGTTCAATGCCCTGAGGCCACAAAAAGCAAATAAAATAAAAACTGCCATTCTTTATTTTTGTATTGTTCTAGAATTGATTTTTAATAGGAAAATCTACACAGCTCATTTATTTTTTTTCTTCTTTCCTTCTCCCACCTCTCCAAGCCTAATTAGGAAACATCATTTTGATTTGTAGTTTTTCACAGAGAGAATAAACGAGGTGCCATAAAATAGTCTTGCATTTTGTGGTAAGGAATTCATAGATATGGTAACACTTCATTCACTATAAGCAGACTGAAATAACCACATGGAAAAATCCATATTCAAGTCTTGTTTCCAGTTTGAATGTCTTATGTGGATCAAATTAATTAGATCATGATTTAATTTCCAGTTTCTATGTGGGGGATGTGAACCCGTGCTAATTTCCATGATAGATTCTGTGCTGTAGATGTCTACCCATTCAACAAACACGCACTGAGGGTCTGGTAGGAACTGCTTCCTGCTGCAGGCAGAGAAATGAATCATACTCACACTGCTGCTCAGACAGTGGTGACTTTGCAGAGATTATAAGGGCAAATAAGGAAAATTAAGTGCTATCATGAATCCCTAGTTGGATCCAATGTGATGATTTACCACAATTACTCAGGATGACAGTAATAGTGACCCTGAGTCTTTCTCTGGACACGGCCATTTGAGGACAATAATGTCTCCATCTGAACTGTGGGACAGAGATCTGGTCTGGGAAACCAAAGGCCAGAGGGGGTGGGCAGTTCAGTGCCACCTGACTGCTCTGTCTCTGGCAGAGTCCCCAACAAATCATGCTAAGAAGATAAATAATAAATGTGATTTCTGTGAGAGGATGACCTTAGTTCTGATCTCCTATTTACCAAAGAAGTCAGAGACTTGTGTTCTCTCTTTTCATTCCAGACTCAAAGGAGATGGTGGCCAAGCTACAGGGAAGAGCACTCACAGCAGGAACTGTTCTCCTTCAGGTCCAGAGCTCAGCAAGCTCCCTTCACAGCTCTGACCTTGGCCTCCTGTCACCTGCTCCCAGGTTACTGGTGATCCCCACTTTTGCACTTTAGCACTGGAATCTTTATTGAGGAAGAGTGAAGTAAAAAAAAATGCTCATATACATAGTGGAGCATATGTATCCACATGCCAATACTATGTATACATTTTGCAATACTTGAACAAAATTCAATTAGAAGAGGGGCCAGGTGGTGATGAACTTAGATAAACTCACATGATTTACAAAGACCTGAATTCAAGCCCCCGATACTCAGCTGCAGGAGAGAAGCTTCATGAGTGGTGAAACAGTGCTGCAGGTATCTCTTTCTTTCACTCTCCTCTATCTCCCCCTTCTCTGTCAATTTCTCTCTGTCTCTTTAAGAAATAAACCAATCACACATAGAAAGAAAAGACAAAAATTGAATTCAAAATATTTTTATTAAATGTCACATGTGTGATTTAAAAATATATACTGATTTCAGTCATGCCAGAATCTCTTAAGTGCCTTTCTAAAAGTTTCATATCTGTTCAGTTTCTTCTTTGCCACCCAGTAACGTACACTGTTGGACGCTCAGTAAACTGTTTTGATGATGGCAATGGACTTGCCATTTCAAGATGTAGATAGTTTGATTTCCAGAAACATTAAATAACTTGCTGACAACACACTCCCCAATGTTTATTTTTTGAGTCTGTAAGCCAGGGAGGCTCCCAAGGGCATTCATCTTTACCTGCATCCTACCCTCTGATCCTACAGAGATAATTGGTAAACAAAGTCATTTCTTTTCTTAACAAAAGATGTGCCTTCCTGGCTAGATTAAAGTTTTGGTAACCCAATTTATTCTCTTAACCCCCCAAAGAACAAACGATTGATTTCTTTTTCATTTTCACTCACAGCAGCCTTGTCACATTTCATTCCTATTCTCTGAGTGATTAGATTTCAGCTCTTGTTGCCACATGCTTTATATGCACAAGTCAAGTGTACGCTCAGAGATATGAAAGTGGATTTGCAGTGAAATGGCCCATATCAAGGAAATTTGTCTTACTGCCTTTTAACTCCTCTTTTGTTTAATGTGCTTATTGGTATTTTCCCAGCCCCAACCTAGATGCTGTGATGACACTTTTTTTTTTCTGACAGCCCTGAACTTTCAGACAGAACCTCTATGAATAAGGTGAGAGGGAGTCTTTAATTAATGCCCTCAGTCTGGGGAATGAAAACAAAGAAAAAGGCTGCTGTGAGAAGATGGATCTGGCTGTCAAAACAAAATGAAATAAAAGTCTCCAAGTCCTGAAATCCAACAGACAACACCATCTTCACTTCACAGCACTGGACTTCTACCATTTCTTGTGAAGAAATCGGGCTGGAGACCACAGCACAATGCTTCATTTAAAAAGAATCAATGAAATGACTTTGCACAGAAATTCTCCATTGGGGAAACCCAGATGATGCCTCATTCTTACATCTTCCATTAGAGTCCTTTTCAAATCCCCAATGAGTTTAAATTCCCTAGAAAGGCCCTGCAAGTTTCCCTGGTAATTATGGTCTTATGAGAAACAATCACGCTAGAGGGGGAAAAGCCTCCAGAAAATTCCCTGCTGTCAGGCTCAGCCATTGTATCTGTTTTTAGAGTTATATGAGAAATTCATGTTACACTTTGGGGAGCTCTCTGTGGTAAAATAGCTTGTACGTCCTAGCTCAAGGCTAAAATAGCCCCCACCCCTTCTTTTTTCCTAGGAAGTGCTATATTTCCAAATCAGAAGATGACTTTAAACAGCATCTGGACAATCCATTATCAGAAGGAGAAATGTTAGCACCAGTGTTCAAAGACATCTGAAGATATAAGACTTAGAGTCAAGTTTTAGACTTGTTTACATATGCGAGGGAAAAAAAATAACCTCCTTCTGGAATGTTCAGATCAGCCTAAAATTGTATCCTCTTAAACAAACATGGAGAAGTTGCAGTTTGTAGGCCTGACCCTAGGAACTGGAAATCCAAGGATAACTCTGCAAAGATAGTAATAGTAATAATACTTGTTTTAGAAGAGTCACCACTTAAACTTTTCCTCAGCACCTACTTGCTCAGTTGAATTCTTCTGTGAAGTTATTGTAAAGAAACAGACACTAGAAGCTGATCTGACTCCTGTGCTCAGTTCAGGCAGACTGTCCTGTCGCACCCATGTTGTAAGAGCCTCTAAAGAATGAACCACCTCCTCCTGAGCTCTCTTTATGTAACTGCAGAGCAAGAGATGATGTCACTACTCGAAACCCAGAAGAAGCACCCCAACCATTCAGTTAGTATCTAAGCACCCTCGGTGATATTTCTTAGGACCCAGAGAAGGATCTAATACATTCTATTTTACTTTTCTATTATTGAATCTTGAGGTAGTACTCTTAACCAGCTTAGTCAAGGAATACAGGTGGTCCAGTTGAAATGAGATTGTAAATCTTAGGGTTTCCACCCATAAAACAACAGGCTTTGTGTGCTTCCTCTCAAGCATACAGATATGCAATGACTAAGTGCATGAGATCACAAGCAAGTGAAATATTGGCATTGTCATAATAACAATGCCTGTGCATGATTGGCATTTTGCATTTTTCATTTATTCGTTCATAGAACATACATGTGTCTGACTCACAAGAGCAGGGCTATGGTAGTAAGAAGATCAGTCTATTGCATGTCTTTAGGGATCCTGCCTGTTTGCTTATTTGATCTCGTAAGATCTTTTCAGGACAGCTTGGCAGCCTCTCTGATCCCTAGAAGTACAGCATACAGTTGCCAGGTCCTGGCTTTGGAATTCCAGTGCAAAACATGGGGTAACAAAACTCTTTAAGTTTAATTATATTCAGAATAGTGCTGAAAACATTATCTACCTTGAGGGAAGGAGGGACATAATGGGCAGTGTTCAACATAAAGTAATTATTTCTGAAATTAGCTTACACCCCTCTGTGGGAGAATTGAATGTGAAACCCCTTATGAACACAGACAAGAAGGACTTGAGCTAGCTATTCACACAGGAGAGATTCTTGGAAGATCCAGAGTAAAGTAGGCAATTAGAGAGGCAACAACTGTTTGGGACCCTTGAAACCAAGGAAGAAACTCTAAGTCCTCTTCTATTAAGGTTCTTCCAACTGATGAAGTCAGACTTTATGCAGAATAATCTCCATCTGTGTTAGCCAAAGTCAACTAACCAGGGACTTCAATGTCACCTGCAAAATGCCACCATAGCAGTAGCTGGATGTGTCTGAATATCTGCTAGAAGCTGTGTGTTATACAACATAGCTCTGATCTCCCTGACCAATAATTCTTGAGAATCACTCAAATTTTATCAGATGACAAGATTGAGATGTCCATTCATTCAGAGGCAATATTCAAGAAATAAGAGTTGGTTCAAGAAAAGTTTGTTTATTTAGATGCTAGAAACCTGAAAAAAGATGGAATACTTACATTTAAAAAGAAAATCAAGATCAGAAGAGAAAACACAAGTAGAATCTGAACTGGAATTGGCGTATTGCACCAAAGTAAAAGACTCTGGGGTGGGGGTGGGTGGATGGGGAGAATACAGGTCCAAGAAGGATGACAGAGGACCTAGTGGGGGTTGTATTGTTATATGGGAAACTGGGGAATGTTATGCATGTACAAACTATTGTATTTACTGTTGAATGTAAAACATTAATTCCCCAATAAAAAATAAAATATATATTAAAAAAAGAAAATCAAATCTTGAGTCAAGGTCTAAGGTTTATATAGAAAAGGAAAAAGACTAGTGAGCCAGTGAAAAAAAAGAGAGAAAGAAAGGATGAGAAAGAACAAAAGAAAGAAAGAAGAAAGAATTCCAGGTGGTAATGCATCAGGTTAATCACACATGGTATGAAGTGCAAGGACCCCCACAAGGAACCCAATTCAAGTCCCCATCTCATCACCTGCAGGTGGTCACTTCTCAAAAAAGGAAGCAGGTCTATAGGTTTCTCTCTCTCTCTCTCTCTCTCTCTCTCTCTCTCTCTCTCTCTTTCTCTCTCTCTCTCTCTCTCTTTCCTCAATTTCTCTGTGTCCTATCTAATAAAATGAAAAAAAAGACAGCCCATTTCAATGGATTCATAGTGTATACACAAAACCTCAGCAATATCTCTGAAGGCAAAAAGAAATATAGAAAGGAATCTAGTCCCATGGCCAACAAGTTGACTTCAGTGACTGGATGAACCATTCTAGATCAATTACCAGATCTGTGTAGTCTGTTCCTTGCAGAGTGTTGAGACATATTGTAAGCAACCTCCATAAGACAACTTCCATCTTTCTGGTGGGACTAGGTAGTTAGTTATGATTTGTGCATCATCATCCATCTTTATCTGACTCCTAGCTAGGCAATATTCAATATGTGAGAAAATTCTTTATCACTGGATGTCAGAAAAGGTACAAGGGTCAAGAGAAACAGGCAGGAATCAGAAAATAAGATGTTGTTTCTAATGTCCATTCACTTACAGAAGCCCACCCTAACCAGAGCCCAGGAGCAAAGCAATATTATTTGGTACAGGAATCGTTATCTGTCAAAGTGAACAGGCACTACTTCATTGGGTTTTGATGAAAAGAGATAATGCATGTAATATGTCTGCAGTGGTGTAGATAGAGAAATTGCCATTTAGTAGATGAGGAAATCAGGTTCAGATGTGGGGATAGAAAGTAGTCAAGTGCAAAAACAAAACTGGCTTTGTTCTTTTCAGATCTCTTTGTTCTTTCCCAGTCAATGTTTATGCTCCAAGTGTTCCTTTTCTGGATGAATCAGAATGCAGGTAATCAAATCAAAAGGCAAACATAAGCATTTCTTGTAAGAGTGGGGTAATGTGAAAGGAGACATCAACCACTTGCATGGTTCTTCAGCAAGATAAGGTAGGAAGACCTCTGGTTCTGCACTTAAATATAAAATCATTATATGTATAAAGTTTCAGATCATCTTACTCTGAAAGCTATTAGTTCCACATTTTTTTTTGTAGCAGGTATCTAGCTCTGCTCAAATTACAGAACCAAAAATGTACTTGTGGCAGAAAAATCAGAAAATGCATGAAGATAGAACAAGACATGCAGGATGATGTAGTCCAGTTGGCCACTGTTAACATTCAATATTTTCTCTGTGCATTTATTTTAAGAGGTCATTTTAGTTATTAACATGAGACATAGAGTAAGGAAAATAGATATAGAATCAGAATATCACTCAGCAATGCTGGGGTTGTTCTTAGGATCCTTGATTGTGAGCCCAAACCGGTATGAACTGCAACACCTCGTGGACTATTCTATATATCTATTTTAACGAAATTATAATCATGGGGGCTGGGTGGTGGTGCACCTGGTTGAGCACACATGCCTAGGTGCACAAAGACCAGGGCTCAGCCCCCAGCTCCCAACTGCAGAGGGAAAGCTTTACATGTGGTGAAGCAGTGCTGCAGGTGTTTTTCTATCTCCCCCTCTCTATTTCTAGCTGTCTCTATCCAACAATAAATAAATACAGATACTTTCAAAAGTACATTGAAGTACATTGCTCAATAATTTATTTTAGGTTTTTGTTCCCTTGGATAATTTTTTTTAATATTATAAAAGATAGGTTGCTTTATAAGACAATTATCTCAGAGGTAAGATTTCATATCTCCCCCAAAAGATGAGACTCTGCTTTGTAAAATTTTGTAAAACTGATTATTTATTAGAAACAGATATATTTTTATGTTTATTTTTATTGCCACCAGAGTTATCAATTAATAATGCCAGCACTATGAATTAACCATTCCTAGAGACCATATATTTTTTTTATTTTTTATGTCTCCTTAATCAAGTGTGACACTGAAGCAGACCCCTGAAGCAGAAATGTTTTATCAAATTTGGAAATGCTTTCCTACTTTCTTCCAGGTGACTATTTTTTGGCTATAATATCAAAATTCATGAAAACATCAAACTCCAGCCTGCACTTGATTGGAGGAGATGGGAGTGATGTTTGATACTGAGGAAGAGACATGCTTTCCCCACCCACCATTCAAGCTGTGAAGGAAATAATAATAGACATAAAAGCACACAGATCTTACACAGACTGTCGACATAAATTAATCCTCTTGTCTGGGACTTTGGCAAGGAAACAGAAGCATTGATTTTCCTTGTCTAACTTCAGCTTCCTCCTTAGATGCCATTCCAGAATGTTTACCTATGAGAAGGCAGCTGGGCAGGCTGGGTACACACTTGACCTGTTCTCATCCCTCTTTCTCTGGTTCATCTAAGTTTCCGTGCAATGACAAATTCATATATTCACTTCCCAGGATGGCAATCAAAATGGTACCTTCATGTTATAAATGATCCAGAAATGTGTTTATGAATTTCTTGCCTTCCAGTCAAAGTTTAACAAACTCAAGTTGTTTTTTTTTTTAATAAATCCTTACAAAGTTCTTCTGTGTTTTCGATTTTCTTTCTATTTGTCACCAAGATTACATTGCTACAGGTCAACTTTTTTTTCCATACAGAAATAGGCAGAGATGTATAGACACCATAGCACTGAAGATTCTCCCAGTACCTTGGGAGAAGAGGAGAAAAACCCCTATGTTGTGAATGGCAAAACAGTCATCTTCCAAGGTGAGCTGTCTCACCGACCTTAGTTTTTTTATCTTTATATTTAATATATATATATATATTATCTTAATGAATGTTATCAAGAGATAAAAAGAGGAAACCAGAGCACTGATTCTCTGGGATTTACAGTGGTGCTGGGAATTAAACCTGAGATCTCTGAGACTAAGACATGAAAGCCAGTTTTACTACCATGGTACTATTTTCCCAGCCCTGGAATTCACTTATAATGCTGAGACTATAGATAAAAATAAAGCAATTGTGGTTCATTCTCTTGTTGCCAGACAGCCCCAACTTGAGAAGAAGCACCCAGGGTGTAGGTTAAGTCAAACCCAATCTCAGCAGCCCCTGAAAAAGTGTGGTAGGATTCGTTTAGTGTCAACCAAAGCTGAGAATGAGAAAAATTAAGTCTCTCAACATCACTTTCCTGGGGAGAACAATGGTAAGGCGTTTCATAGAAAGAGGGAATGAGGAGGAACTTTAGGGAAGAACGAATGAGACTGGACATTATCTTATGTCACCATACTCCTCAGTGTTCAGGTTACTCGTAATTATCATGAGTATTACCTGATAAAGTCCCAGGAACCAATGGCAGCTGGTTGTGAAGAAAGGGAAGGGGGTTAAAATCACATAGACTCCTTTGCCTCATCTTGGATAGAGATTGAAGGTCAAGTGAGATAAGACCAAATGATTAGAAAAAATTCCTTACAACCTGGCTCATGGATGGAATTTAAGAAACAAGGACAGGAAGGAGAAACACAAAGTGAAATTTAAACTGGCATCAAGCAAAATACTCTGGGGCAGGATGGCAGGGAGAAAGAAGGAGAGGTTCTTGTGTTTCTAGTGCATGATGGTGGAAAAGGACCTAAGTTGAGGTGAGAGTGCTTTGCATTAATCTCTCTCAGAGAAAGAAAGATAGATGGATGGATGGATAGATAGATAGATAGGTAGATAGATAGATAGATAGATAGATAGATAGATAGATAGATAGATAGATGATTGATGATAGCTAGATAGATGATAGGTAGATAGATAGATAGATAGATAGATAGATAGATAGATAGATAGATAGATAGATAGATACATGATTGATGATAGTAGATGATAGGTAGATGGATAGATGATTGATAGATAGATAAATGATTGATATTAGATAGATGATAGGTAGATAGATAGATAGATAGATAGATGATTGATGATAGGTAGATAGATAGATAGATAGAGAGATAGATGATAGATAGATCAGATGATAGATAGATCATAGGGACCAGCCTATACTCCCATGACACAATCCAATGAAGCTTCAGAGAAATAAAACAAACCAACAAATAATAAAAATAATTCAAATCACTATGGATACTGCAAAAAGATGATATAATCGAAAGGATTAGGACTCTTGAGTTATAACCTAAAAACGGTGAGGAAATGTCATGTCAATCAATCTGATTGTACAGCCTTGAATAAAGCACCTCAAATGACAGCATTATCAACAGTCACACCTATCTGATGTGCTGTCGCTCTAAATCTGTCCACCTGTTAACACTTTGCATTTTGCAAAGTCCTTATCCATTCTTCAGAAGGAAGGAAGACTGAAAGTCATGCTCATAGTTAGATCAATTATCTAGTGCAACCCATCTCATTGAAGGAGGAAAGTTTCTAAAAGATAGCTGTCTATTTTCAACCCCTGAAGTGAGGCTAAATATCTGGAAGTCAAGATAAAATCATGGTATAGTAAAAAATAGAGCTGCACATGTGGAGAAAACAGAAAATAATACACCAATGGGTACTCATCATGGAATTCAGTGACACTCAGCAAAAATGGATCACTGTTAGGAAACTGCAGGGGGTTTCCACACAGATAAGAATGATGCTTCCATGGGCTAGTTAGAAAAGAAGATATTTTCTTTGTTTCAGAGGCTGATGAAATAGTGACAGGCTTGTAGCTGGTTAAGTAACTCAATTTTGTTTCTTACTTGAATCTAGACAATTTTGACTTTAAAAAATTGCTGTCAGTGATTTTAGAAATTTTTATTTCAATAGCAAGGAGGGAATTAACAGTCATGACATTTTATAAATGACAAGATTGACTTTATTTGTTTCAACCCCAAGTATTACCCCATTCATCAAAAACTCAGAGTGTGTGAAAGAGTGCAGTGTAGTTGTTATAAAGAGGCAACATCAGCCAACATTGGAAAAAAAAAAAAAACACCCAAGTTTTCTTGACTACATATCATAGTTCTCATCTAAAAAGAAAAAAAGAAAAAAAAAACAAGTTGTTCCGTATCATTTTAAAAAACTTATACGAAAACTAGTCACCAGAGGTTTTTACTATACATATTAATTCCTTCTCCTATATTAAAATTGTTGAGATCTTGGAATAAGCCAATATCATATATTCTATCTCACTGAATCTTTCCAAAACACCAAGGAGAGGATTCACATCCTAAAGTCCATGCTCCTTATTCTATTATTTATAAAAGTCAAGTAATTCATTAAAAGTTTAAAGAGCTATTTCAAGTCTGAATAGAGATACATCTATAAACTTTTTGACTCTAAAGTCTCACCTAGATTTCTCCCCCACCTAGATTTCATAAACTTTCTATTTCTCTGAAGCAGTTATTTCTACTTTATATTAGTGTTGTTGAGCCAGATGTTGTTGTGCGCGGGCCACGGAGAAGAGAGAGGGGGTCCGGAGCGAAGAGGAAACACAAATCTTTATTTGCGCTGGCACCTTAGAGTTGGGTGCTAGAGAAGCAGGTTGGGCCATGTGGAGGTAGCGAAAATGGCTGCCTCACGCAGTAACCTTTCCTGCGTCTGAACACTGGAGTGAAGCGCTGGCAAGAGAGAGAGCTGCGGAAAAAGAAGGGTTTTTATAGGAGTAGCTTTCATGAGAATGGGAAGGGGAGGAGTAACCATAGCACTCCAGGATAGGATGATAACTCTCTTGAGAATGGGAGGGGGGAGGAGTAACCAAAGCACTCCAGATATCGTGGGGATATAGACAATGTCCTGAGGGCATAACATGGCAGAACAGGCACTCCGAGAATGTCCCAACTCTCGTGGGAACTAGCAGTAGCCTGAGGAGACAACATGGCAGATGTGACTGCGTTGGCATAATTTCCCAGCATCTCCCCCTTTCCTTTTATCTAATGCCCAGGGCAACAGTGTGTAAAGTCTGTGAACTACTCAGGGTAGTTATGTAAATAGAATACAGTGTTATGTAAATAGAATAGTGTTAAGCAGGGGGGATTAAACTAATGAAACAGAAGGGGTTTTTAAAAGCATACCAATAATTATTTCCCCTTTCTTTTTAACTAATGGCCATAGTATCAGGGTTGTGAGGTGAACAGAAACCTATATCGTACAGGCATTTTCAAAAGAACTGGCATAAGACATGGAAAACAAAATATGCTTTTAAAAACCCCTTATGTTTCATTTGGTTTAAATCCCCCCTGCTTAACATTATTCTATTTACATAACCACTTCATTCTATTTACACAACCTCTGTTAACAAGCACCACCTTCCCTCCAGGGCATTGGTGGTTTAGTGGTAGAATTCTCACCTGCTCCACCCCCTCTCCTTGTCACACCCTGATCCTCTCCTTGTCACACTCTGATTTTCACCAGTCACTTTTCTCTCCACCCTCTCTATGTCACATCCTGTTTCCACCCTACTTGGCAAGTATATATAAAGACAGCATTGTAAGTTTTAGGGTACTTTAGTTTAGTTTAGTTTAGCTTAGCTCAGCTTAGATTGTGCTGCGTCCTGTATGAATAAAGAGATACCATGAGTCCATGAGATACCATGAGCTCAACCATGAGTCCCTGCTCGTCTGTTACCCGCCAGTGAAGCCAACCAGGCAAAAACAACATAGCCAGGCGAAAACAACATATTAGAAGTCCTAATATACAGATGTTTCCTGTGTGTAAGATACATTCCTGCCATTTCTTTGCAGATAAAGTTTTATGAAACAGCAGTCAAGGAACTACCTAATCATTCCACCATCATAATAATCATAAACACTGCTTGAGATCTTATTATCTACACTGGCTCTTGCTATGAATTTTTTTTTTACTATTTTAATTTCTTTATTGGGGAATTAGTGTTTTACATTTGACGGTAAATACAATAGTTTGTATATAATAAACATTTCTCAGTTTTCCATATAACAACACAACCCCCACTAGGTCCTCTGTCATCCTTCTTGGACCTGTATTCTCCCTCCCCCACCCCAGAGTCTTTTACTTTGGGGAAATAGCTATGTGTTTTAACTTGTCTTAAAATGTAATCCTCAAATACATCTTGAATAATGTAGATACCACTCACGGTATCTTCTTCTTATGAGAAAATTGAGAAGGAGGGAAGTTTCTCTCCAAAACAACATTCTGAACACAGGTATAAATGAATATTGAGCACATCAGTCAGGGTCTGGTGATATTTTTCTTTACTTATTTTTTATTAGTGATTGAATAATGATCTACAAGATTGTAGAATAGGAGTGATACAATTCCAAAACCAGGATTCCACATCCCATTCCCTCCCCCTTGCCATTGGTAGTTTCCCTGTTCTTTATCCCTCTGGGAGTATGGACCAAAGATCTGTAAGGGGTGCAGAAAATGGAAGAGCTGGCTCTATAATTGTTTCTCCTCTAGACAGGGCTATTAGCAGGTGGATCTAACCCCCCCCCCCCAGCCTGTTTCTATCTTTCCCTAGTGGGGCAGGGCTCTGGGAAGGTGAGGTTCCAGGACACATTGTGGTAGTCATCTACCCAAGGAAGTCAGGTTTGAGACATGGTAGCATCTGCAACTTGGTGGTGGAAAAACATTAAGATATAAAACACAGACAATAACTTGGATCCACCTGCATAGCAGAGTTCATGCTCAGGAAAAAGAAAAAAAAAGTACAGGCCCTTTAGAATAGAAATAAAATAGGCCTACTAGCTATCTACCAGAGATACCTCAGCTCTTCATCTGCACTATTTCAGCCTTCAGGTTCATGATTAGTCAACAACTTGTTTAGCTTTATATGTTAGCTCCCTTTTTTTAAATTTCTTATTTATTCCCTCTTTTTGCCCTTGTTGTTTTATTGTTGTAGTTGTTGGTGTTATTGATATTGTCATTGTTGGATAGGACAGAGAGAAATGGAAAGAGGAGGGGAAGAAGAAAGGAGGAGAGAAAGAGAGACACCTGCAGACCTGCTTCACTGCCTGTGAAGCAATTCTGCTGCAGATGGGGAGCTGGGTGGGAAGCTGGGGCTGGAAACGGGATCCTTATGCCTGTCCTTGCGCTTCCAGCCACCTGTGCTTAACCCGCTGTGTGCCACCTGAGCTTAACCGCTGAAAGGTGTTTGTTCAGTTTTAGTTATTGGACTTCTTTCCCTGAGAGAGAGTTAATTATTGTTGGGTTTGGTTTATGTACATGCAGGGACATGGGTACATGGGTTTCTAGTTCCTAATCAGAAATGCTTTGATTCCAGGGAAGAATCCTCAGTCTCCCATTCTAGAGAAGCACTGCAACATGGGGTCCTGTGTTTGCTTTTCTCCACCCTCCACAAATATGACAATACCACCTCCAACCCCTCCACCGCCCCACACCACCACCACCAGCAGCCTATTCAGATTCTGCAGAGACCAGTTAAAATGCCTGGCCAGTATCAAACACAACACACATTATCTCAACATGTAAGTGATTATAAATATCCAACTCTATTTTAGAGGAAGTTCTCAGTCTTGCACAGAGATGTTTTCACTTTACAAGAAGACTGTCTTTTGAGTAGAAACACATTTCAGTCTCCCCTGGCTCTCAAGAGAAATGTTTTCAATGGCAAGAAGGCACCTGCTCAGAGTAAACTCCCCCTAATTAGTGAGGTCAACCGATTCCCCTCCAATGTGCTTTTCAGTTCTGGCCCATTTTCTGAGGCCAGATGATTAAGTCTGATGCATGACTCACTCCCTAAGCCCATTATGAAAAAAAGTAAATAAAACATGGTAACAATCTCTGGAAACTCGAAGGAAAAGAATTTCTGCTAGGGGAGGGGGAAAGAAATTAGGCCAGAAAGTTCTTAAGAGTATGAAAATATAGAAGTTTGTATACCTCACAGGGATTCTTGTCTCAGCCTCTTCTGAACAAACATATTGGAAAATTATGTTTTCATTGAAAAATTGCCTCTATTTCAGATGCTGTAAAAGGCTAGTGGTGCTGAATAAGGAAATCATATTATTCCCAAGTTACACCTCAAGCTGAATTACTTTCCTCCTTTGTTATTGGGGGGAGGGGAGAATCTACATTAACTTTACAGATACACAAAAATACTTAAGTTACTAACCAGTGGGCAGTCCCAAAGTGAGGTGACATAGGGTACTACTGCCTGGACCAGGCCATGTGTTTGTTAGTTTCTCACTGTTATATGAACATTAACTACACGTTAATGTCTACAAGAGAAGTTCAGCAACTTCACACTCCCCCCCTGCCAGCTCCATTTCCAGGAGCTGATAAATGAGTGAGAGAAGTTGTGTAGATGGGATGTAACCAGGTGCAAATGTGTGTTTGGAAGAATCCATGTCATCTCAGATTCTCACCCCACTCCCAGGATAGAGTTCCATTCCGGCAACAGTTTCTGGAAGACACCCATTTAATCTGGGATCCATTATCTTTCTCCATTCCCCTCATTTAACACTTCTATGCACTAGCAACATATCTGTGTATCGCCAAAAAAGAGACTACAGTGCACCAGTGCATGCAGTTTCAGAGCACACAGATATTGGGGGCTGGTGTCTCAACAGACCAAAAGGAGCAGGCATTTGATCTTCTGATCAAAACTCTTTTTCTCTCTCTTTCCATGTGGACATGTATAAGGATGCTTGACTGAGATGCACAAAGGCCTAATTCTGTCCCTTCTTATCTCAAGAGACATGTCTTCCTTGGTTCTTCCAATTTATATAAATTGTTCTTTTATCTTCCTCCTTGATTCTCGATTATGCTTGTCATCATTATGATTACAGCCTTATCACAAGTTACAGTATTTAAAGGCTAGGTGATGGCACACCTAATTAATTGCACACATTACAGTGTGCAAGGACCCAGGTGCAAGCCCCTAGTACCCTGCAGGGGAAAGCTTTGCAAGTGGTGAAGCAAGGCTGCAGGCCTCTTTCCCTTCCCCTCTCTACCACTGCCTCTCCTCTCAGTTTTTATCTGTCTCTATCTAACTATAAATAAATAAAAAAATATAATGTTTAGATACCATCTGTATGTGAATTTATCTCATCAATTCTTTCTCGAGGTGGAGCCCATGATGACATAGTTCTTTTTTTTTTCCCCATAGTTATATACACTGTGCAAATGCTCTTAAAAAACTATTCACTGCAGATACAAAATAATTCCTTTCTGTTCACTGACCTCTCTGTGCTAGAAAATCTTCAGTGCTTTGATTTCTGTTGACCTCAGTGATATATCTATCTATATATCTTCTATATATTTTTTATGCAGGGTGATGATATTTTATATGATTGATTAAGGGGAATCTCTGAGGTTCTCAGCAGCGGAGGGCCTGGCACATGTCCAGGGGACAGTGACTTCACAGCTCTAAGGAATACACAGGTGGAGAATCTTAGCCAGTTTCCAGGGCCCTGAGATTAGACATGTCCCAGGTTAGAGAGAAAGTCACCACAACCAGTCACCATACAGTTGGTCAGAAAAGGTCAGGTGTGAACACGTGACATCCCCAGCCAGGACAGCGTCAAGTGTGTGTCCCCCATCCCAAGATTCAGGAAGTATTGATCTGTAAAACTTAAGTATTACATAGCATACATCAGAAGTAGATGTTCAGACAAAATACAAGTTGATTAGGAAAACATCAGAGTAAGGGTGCTTAAAACTGTCATTATCCAAAGGTCATAATGTCAGGTACATTCTTTTGATGCCTTAAGATACTGGGTTGATTCTAGTTATCCCATGCACGATATCCAGACCCTCACAGCAGCAGAGTCATGGGTGATCACATGTGGCAATCCAACCCTCTCAGGAGTCTCTGAAATCTCCAGACTTCACCTTAGAGCAGGATTTTGTGATAGTGAGACAAAGACTGAAATACAAACCTCACGATATATTATTCAAAATAATGTACTCTGTAGACAAGTAACCAGTAAAAATATGTATTGTGCAAACATAGATGCAAAGGTGTTCAGAGAACTTGAATTTGGCCCTGTGCAGGGCCTCACTCACATGCTCCTTTTCTTCTGCTTGGTGAAGATGGACATTTTGATCTGGCTGATGTGGACCATGGCCACAATGCTCTGGGGTTATCCCAGGGCAACAAGCATGGCATACCTGTTTGGAGCCTAAATCAGGGACTGTGGGAGGTCAGGCTCAAAATGAATATTGAGCAGGAAGGGCTGACTCCAGGCTCCTTTAGGGCAACCTGTTCAAGCAATAGGATGCTCTTTTCAGCCATCACACCATTTGGCATTTATCCCAGATGATTTGCTTTGTGGAAATTTGTTTCTCCATACAAATTTCCACTGATTCCTTGAATTTAAATGTCTCAAGTTGCCTCTTCTACTTGTAGCCTACCAGAGTAACAAGTGCAGAGCCACTTAAATTCTTTAGGTAGAAAAGTAGAGGGGAAACGTTACCATTATTTTTTTCCTTTCTTTCATTCATTCATTCTTTCTTTTATTTAATTTTTTTATCTATAAAAAGGAAACATTGACTAAACCATAGGGTAAGAGGGGTACAACTCCACACAATTCCCACCACCAGAACTCTATATCCTATCCCCTCCCCTGATAGCTTTCCTATTATTTAACCCTCTGGGAGTATGGACCCAAGGTCATTGTGGGTACAGAAGGTGGAAGGTCTGGCTTCTGTAATTACTTCCCCACTAAACATGGGCATTGACAGGTCAATCCATACTCCAAGCCTGTCTTTCTGTTTCCCTAGTGGGGAAGGGCTCTAGGGAAGCAGAGCTCCAGGACACACTGGTGGAGTTGTCTGTCCAGGGAAGTCTGGTTGGCATCATGCTGGCATCTGGAACCTGGTGGCTGAAAAGACAGTTAACATACAAAGCCAAACAAATTGTTGACCACTCATGGACATAAAGGGTGGAATAGTGCAAGTGAAGAATTAGGGGATCCTCCATTTTTAGCTAGCTAGTAGGCATATTTTAGTTATATTCCAAAGGGCCTGTGGCTATACTAGTGTTTTTGTTTGTTTGTTTTGTTTTGTTTTGTTTGCCTGAGCTTAAAATCTGATATGCAGGTGGATCCTAATTATTGTCTGGGGAAGTGGTGTCATGGCTGGAAGAAGGACCAGAAAGCTCAATCAGGGAAGAGAGTAGCTTCCAAATATGGGAAAGGGGTATAAATATTGTTGACTGTAAACTCCATCGATTTGATGTGACCTGGGGCCCATATTCAGCTTGGGAGCCTATGTGACCTCTGCATCCCTGTAGATCTGAGCTCACATTCTATGGTCATAAATAGGAAAGTTCCAAGCTGCCCCAATATCAGGACCCATCTTTCTCAGGTGTAGCATAGAGTATGTTGCTTGTCCTCCCATCAGAGGATGGAATATTGTCTACCGTTGTTGATCCAAGTTGAGGGCAAGATCCTGTGGGGACCCACAAAGGGGTCCTGATAGAGATGACCGGAAACAATAGAGTGAGAGATTTATTTGAGGTCTAGGTCCATCAAGTCTATTTGGGAATTTCAGGACTCCCCAAATAGTCCCAGCTGATGGAATGGCCTGATAGTGACTAAAGAGTCATTGTTAAAGTATGCCAGGCTCTTGCCCTTATTCAGCTTTTGCAGTCCTTGCTTTGATAAGGTTAGCTTTGGAGTGAGTGAGAGAACTATAATAGGAAGTAGATGAAGAGGGTATATAAGTCTAAGTGGACACTATTTTATTATGAACTTTATACTGACTCCCTACAAACTATTGTGTATTTTTGCTTTCAGGTATATATTTTCCCTAATTTATGGGTAATATGAATATATGCTCTATTTTACAGGACCTGTTCTATATCTAAGTTTTGAGATTTTGTTAGAAAGTGAACCTCCCAAAATGGAATTTGAGAATACTATGAAAGGAAATGTCTTGTCCTAATAATGAGGGTGAAGTGTTGACATTCCATGCCTGTAGTCTCTGGACACAGTCTGAAGTGAAGCATGCTGAGATGGTACTCCTTGCATTGATTAGGTTGGGATCAGTGGATGAAATATCATTTGGTATGAATTGAGAGAAGCATGAAGGAATGTGAGCCCCACCCTAGAGATTTCAGGACTGGGGGAAATACAGGCTCTAAAAAGGAAGCGGGAGGTTTCTGCTGTCTTAGAGTTTAAGAAAACAATAGATAGTTATTGCTATAATCACAATATTTGGCAATTGTGTTAACTTTGAAACATCCCTTTGTTAGGATTTTCTGTATCATACACAACATCACCATAATTTATGTCCTCTAACATTATTTTTATATAGCTGTGCCACCAGTTGCTTTGGTTCTCCCTGGTCTACGCTTTTAAGAGAATCAACATATCAAAGACTTAGCCTATGTATTAAAAAGACTCAGTTTGTGATATAAAAGATTTGAGACATTCAATCAATTTTCCCCTCTCATACAGATTAAATCATTATTTAATTTATTAGTGATTTATATGACTACCAAATTGATAGGAGTGAACATAAACACCATGCCAACCACCAAAAGACTGTGTCTCACCCCCCCTCCATCCCCCCCCACACACCTTGAAGCTGAACATCTGCCCTCACCCTTAACCTAGGGATTTTACTTTGGTGTCCTATTCCAAATTCAGTCAAATCTTGCTTTGAGTTTCCTTTTTTCTTTTATTCTTTCTCAACATCTGTTTATGAGTGGGATCATCCCATACTTATCTTTTCTTATCTTTCTGACTTAGCTCACTTAACATAGTTCCTTCTAGCTCCATCCAAGATGGGTCAGAGAAGGTGGGTTCATTGTTCTTAATAGCTGCATAGTATTCCATTCTGTATATATACCACAACTTTCTCAACCACTCATCTGTTGTGGGGCACCTGGGTTGCTTCCAGGTTTTAGCTACTACAAATTGTGCTGATATAAACATAGGTGTACACATTTCTTTTTGGTTGGGTATTATGGAGTCCCTAGGGTACATCCCTAGGAGAGGAATTACTGGGTCATATGGAAGTTTCATATATAGGCTTGTGAGAGTTCTCCTGACTGCTCTCCACAGAGGTTGGACCAGTTTACATTCCCACCAGAAGTGCAGAAGGGTTCTTCTGACCCCATAGTCTCTCAAGCATTTTTTGTTGCTGTCCTTTTTGATGTATGCCATTCTCATAGAGGTGAGATGGTATCTCAGTGTTGTCTTTATTTGCATTTCTCTGACAATCAGTGACCTGGAGCAATTTTTCATGTATTTGTTAGCCTTTTGGATCTCTCTGTGAATGTTCTGTTCATATCCTCTGCCCCTTTTTGTATGGGGTCATTTGCTTTTTTGTTACTAAGTTGTCTGAGCTCTTTGTATACTTTTCTGAGCTCTTTGTATAGTCTCTTGTTTGCTGTATGACATGTGAAGATCTTCTCTCATTCTGTGAGGGCTCTTTTTGTTTGTGTGATACTTTCTTTGGCTGTGTGGAAGCTTTTCAATTTGATGTAGTCCCATTGGGTTGTTTCTGCTTTAGTCTTCCTTGCAATTGGGTTTGTATCATCAAAGATGTCCTTGAGGTTTAGGTGGAAAGATGTTCCACCAATGTTTTCCTCTAAGTATTTGATAGTTTCTGGTCTAACATCCAGGTTCTTGATCCATCTGCAGTTGATTTTTGTTTCCGGTGAGATAAGGTAGTTCAGTTTCATTCTTCTGCATGTTTCAACCCAGTTTTCCCAGCACCATTTACTGAAGAAAGACTCCTTCCTCCATTTAATACTTTGGGTCCCCTTATGAAAGATTAGATGTCCATAGGTGTGGGGATTTATTTCTGGGCTTTCAACTCTGTTCCACTGGTCTGTGTGCCTATTTTTGTTACAGTACCAGGCTGTTCCAATGATCATGGCCTTGTAGTATACTTTGAAATCTGGGAGTGTGATGCCATTCTCTTCTAGCTTTTAGAGTCTGAGTAGAGAAGTTGGCTCATAATCTTATGGGTTCTCCCCTGTATGCGACTTTTAGTTTTTCTCTTGCAGCCTTTAGGATACTTTCTTCATCCTTACTTCTTTTCATAGTAACTATGATGTGTCTTGGTGTCTTCTGGTCTGGGTTGATTCTGTTTGGGACTCTCATGTTGTTTTCAGTGTCTCTCAATCACTCTTTGAGCTCTTTTACCTCTTTATTTGTTTTCTCTAACTCATCCTCTGTCTGGCTAATTCTGCTTTCTGCTTCTGTTAGCCTGCATTCCCTTCCTCAGCTTCTTTCTTCAGTTCAGTTATAGTATTATCTTGTTCTGCTAATTAATCTTCTAGCTCAGCTATTTCAGCTTTCAGATCTCTAATTACCTCAAGGTAGCTTGAGGGTCTCATCTGTTGTTTCCCTAATTCTGATAGTCTTTTCCTCCATAGTTCTCTTTATTTCTGTGATTATTAGGTTTATAATTGCTCGCATACTTTTCTTATCTATGGTTACTTCTGACTGATTTGGAGTTTCTTCTGAGCTCATGTCTTGATACATTGTGGTAGATTCAAATATCAAAAGAAAGAGGAAAGAAGAAAAGAAGACAAGAACAAGGAAAAATTTAAAAAAGAGCAGTGAAAGGAAATAGATTTTTATTTTGAATTAACTAGGAGGAGGTAGAAAGGAGAGTGGAGGGAAGTGGTAAAGAGAAACAAGTTCCACTCACACTGGATAGGACACCCAGTCACCTAACAATGGAGAAAACAATGACAGTTAATTTTGTTCAACCTAAGGAAGGAGGGGGCAAATGGGACACATGTATATAACAATAGTAATAATAAAATAGAATAGAGTAAAAAAACCCTAACATTCAGTGTGCAGCTTGGAAAGCTCCAGATCAGGCAACCTAAGCAAAGGCAGCCAATTGTGAGAAGAATCCAAGAAGAAAAAAAAAGCCTCCAGGTAGTCTTCCCCAGGCAGGGGTGAGGCTCTGATTGGTCAGGTATTTTGTCACTCAAATAGAATTCTATCCAACATGGCCCCGCCAGATATTCGTCGGGATGTGGCATCATCTAAGTTCATTTCCCACGTCTACGCTCTACCGGACCTGCCAATATACGCGGATATCTTTGCCCACCCTGTCCAACGCTTGACGTCTCGTCATCCAATCTGGTCTCCTACGCCTACACTGAACTTCTCTGTTCCAGACTCTTGGAAACAGAGTTGGCAGTCAGCTGAGGTCAAGAACAAACACCTCATCACAGACCCCTGCAAGCATCAACCCAGCTTTGACCTAGCACGTTATGATCGGGCCCTCCTCAATCGCTATCGAACAGGCCATGGCCGGTGCGCGGCTATGTTCCATTGCTGGGGATCCAGAGACGACCTGAACTGCCCCTGCGGCTCCAGACAGACTATGACCCACAAAGTCAACGACTGCCACCTCTCCAGATTCAAAGGAGGTCTCGAAACTTGACATCAGGCTCAACCTGACGCTGTTGACTGGCTACGGAAGAAGTTAGAATGGCTAGAAGAAGAAGAAGTTCTATCCAGTTAAAAAAAAAGAGAGAAGAAAAACAAAAAGGGAAAAGATTTGGAATGACATCCCTGGTGAGCCAGGAATCTTAGCTCAGCAGTGGAGCCTCCTAGGAGCTGCTTTCCAGTCCCTGGAGGGTGGGGTGGAGGCGAGGGGTGAGCTTCAGAAATAATCAAAAGATTTCCTTTCTTTTACCCCTTGGCCTCTGTTTTCTAACCCGAGTGGTATCACCCTGAGGACCCCTTATTCACCCTCCTGCTGACGACCCAGTATCCTACCCTATCCAGAGAATCCCCGGTCACAAGCTTCTGCTTGTTGGAGCTCATATCAGCTGCTGCTCGCAAGTTGCCATCTTGGCTCTGCCCCTTTTTCTTTCCTTCTTTCTTTCCTTCTTTTTTTTTTAAAACTTCATTATATCTTTATTTATTTTTTGGATAGAGGCAGTCAGAAATTGAGAAGATAGGGGAGATAGAGAGGGAGAGAGACAGAGAGACAGAGAGACATCTGCAACCCTGCTTCACCACTTGCAAAGTTTTCCCCCTGCAAGTTGGGACCAGACCTGGGTCCTTGCACTTTCTAATATGTGCACTCAGCCAGGTGTGGCATTGTACCAGCCCCTAGATTAGCATCTTAACTTCAGGGTCTGGGCAGTGATGTGCTTGGTTAAGCACACAAATTATGGTGCTTGAGTGCCCACTCTCTGCCTGCAGGAGGGAAGCTTCACAAGGGTTGAAGTAGGTCTGCAGGTGTCTCTTTCTCCTTTTTTTATTTATTTAAAAAAGGAGACATGTGGGATAGGAGGGGTACAACTCCACACAATTTCCACCACCAGATCTCCATATCCCATCCCCTCCCCTGATAGTTTTCCCATTCTTTATACCTCTGGGAATATGGACCCAAGGTCATTGTGGGTTGCAGAAGATGGAAGGTCTGGCTTCTGTAATTGCTTCCCTGCTGAACGTGGGTGTTGACTGGTCGATCCATACTCCCAGTCTGCCTCTCTCTTTCCCTAGTGGGGTGGGGCTTTTGGGAAGCAGGGCTTCAGGACACCTTGGTGGGGTTGTCTGTCTGGGGAAGTCTGGTTGGCATCATGTTAGGAACCTGGTGGCTGAAAAGAGAGTTAACATACAAAGCCAAACAAATTATTGAACAATTATGGACCTAAAGGCTGGAATAGTGCAGATGAAGAGTTGGAGGGGGGGGTTACTCACTGCAGACTATTGTGTATGCTTGCAAGTCGCCATCTTGGCCACGCCCCTTTTTCTTTCTTTCTTTCCTTCCTTCCTTCTTGATTGTTGGATAGTGACAGAAAGAAACTGAGATCCTCTTTTGTTACTGGATAGAGATAGAGAGAAATTGAGAGTTTGGGGGAGAGAGAGAGACACCTGCAGCCCTGCTTCACCACTTGTGAAGTTTTCCCCCTGCTTGTGGGGACAAGGGGTCTGAACCTGGGTCCTTTAACATAACCAGGTGTGCCATCGCAGGGGACCCAGGAAAAGTTACCTTTATGCAAATTACCCTGGACTGATGCTTAGAGCCTCATGGTTTTGAAGATCAGCACAGATTTTTTTCTTGTATCAGTTTCTCCCTCAATTCGTTCAACATCTAGATCACTTTGGCTGAGTATCCAAGGTCACACTGCTATAATCTCAGCCTTTACATCTCTTGCTACAGTATTTTTTTTTCTAAAATACAGTGTGCCTCTTTTTAAAATTCCTTGCTCCAGCCATCTCAAAATCCATGCATAGTAAGACTAAAACTACTCTTGACTAAAAACATGTACAACTAGATTTCTGTGTATTTGAGTTCTGCTAATGGAGACACTGCATTGCCTAATATGTAACCTAATACGTAGTATAGCAACTTATGGATTCATTCAATAATCCTTCAGAAGACAGTGCTTCCCTTGCTTCTTTGAACTATTGGCCTATTACCACCTTATAACTTATGAAGCATCTACTAGGTGCTAGCCTCAAGCAGACACTTAGTGTTGGATAGTATGCCAGCTCCCCCTGGCTTCTGCTTAACCATATGCCTATATAGGGATAGATTTAATCCCATTCAAAGCTTTGGTCTATTTACATAAATCACTTTTACATTTACATAAAGCCCTCCAGGGCATTGGTGGCTCAGTGATAGGATTCTCACCTGCTCTTCCCCCTCCTTGTCACACTCTGATTTTCACCAGTCACTTTTCTCTCCACCCTCTCTATGTCACATCCTGTTTCCACCCTACTTCGCAAGTATATATAAAGACAGCATTGTGAGTTTTGGAGTACTTGAGTTTAGCTTAGCTCGTCTTAGATTGTGCTGCGTCCTGCATGAATAAAGAGATACTGCCTACAGCTCAACCATGAGTCCCTGGTCATCTGTTACCCGCCCGTGAAGCCAGCCCGGCAAAAACAACATAACCCGTCCAAAACAACACTTAGAGTGACACTTAGAGTGATAGCCACTGATACCCTGTTTTCAAAGCATCACACTGTGCTTAGGAGCCACCCTCACCATCAAATCTTATTCTCTGTCTATTTAGTATCCGCAGTAGCTCAGACTTTGGATCTCGTACCTATTTTTCTTTTATCATAGAACACTCTTAACCAGACCTTAAGCCTAACATGATTCCCATATTCATTTATCCACAGCTTAAATTCAGACTCAAAAACTTAGCCTCTGAGGTTGTTTGTTATAACTCATAACTCTGTCTCCATCAGGATTTCCAATAGACACCTCAGGATCGGTGTGACCAAAGCTGTTCCTGTACACAGCAGTTGCCATACCCAATCTAAGGAGCAACCAATCACCTGACTGCTCAGTCCAGAAGTCACCAATTCATCTCTGAAGGCTGACAGGTAATCCATGCATTTCTTCTTTGATTCTTCCATTTACACATCTAACCATTATCAAGTCTTATTTAAAAATAGCACCTTAGTTGAAAAATAAAACACAAAGCACAACTTAGACTGGGTTTGGTCTATTGTACCAACGTAAAAGACTCTGGAATGCAGGGCAAGGAAGGATCAGATCCTGGAACATGATGTCAGAGGACCTAGTGGGGATTAAATTGTTATGTAGAAAACTGAGATATGTTACACATGTATAAATTACTGTATCTTAATGTTGACTGTAAACCATTAATCCCCTCAACAAAAAAAATCTAACAAAAAACAGCATCATAGGTCTATCTTCTTTAATACCCAGCCATTCCCCATTCCATTTAGCAAGTACCTCACTTTAAAATCTACTCACTCTGGTGCCTTGTATCACTGCTGAGCCCCCATCTCCATTCTCTGTAGAAGAATGTAGGCAGATCTTATTGAAAGAGAAACTGCACCATTTACTCGTGCATTAGCCTTCAATTGTTCTCTGCCACTTTCACATTTAGATTATTGTCACATTAAGCACCAGAAAATCTGGACCTTTCTCTAGCCCTTCTTGACTCACCACCACTCTCTTCTTCTTTTTTTTTTTTCCTATGAAACATGTGGTAAGTTTCATTAGAATTACATTTTATTTTTTTATTTTTATTTATAAAAAAGAAACACTGACAAAAACCATAGGATAAGAGGGTACAACTCCACACAATTCCCACCACCAGCACCCCATATCCTATCCTCTCCCCTGATAGCTTCCCTATTCTTTATCCCTCTAGAAGTATGGACCCAAGGTCATTGTGGGATGCAGAAGGTGGAAGGTCTGGCTTCTGTAATTGCTTCCCCACTGAACATGGGTGTTGGCAGGTCAATCCATGCTCCCAGCCCATCTCTCTATTTCCCTAGTTGGGCAGGACTCTGGGTAAGTGGGGCTCCAGGACACATTGATGGGGTCATCTGTTCAGGGATGTCTGGTGGGCATCTGGAACCTGGTGGCCAAGTAATGAGGCTGAAGGTTTGACATTCCATGCCTGATGTCTCTGAACACAGTCCAAAGTATAGCATGCCAAGGTGATACACATTGAGCTGATTAGGTTGGGATCAGCAGATGAAGTATCATTTGGTATGAATTGAGAGAAACATGCAGGAAAGTAAGCCATACCATATAAGTTCCAGGACTGAGGGAAATATGGGCTTTATAGAGGAAAAGGAGGGTTCCTGCTGTCTTAGGGTTTAAGAAGGCAATAGGTAGTTATTGCTATAATCAAATTATTTGACAGTTGGGTTAACTTAGAAATATCCCTTTGTTAGGATTTTCTGTATCATACAGAACATCACCATAATTTATGTCCTTTGACATTATTTATATATAGCTGTGTCTTATAAAGTAACAGCACTGGTTGCTTCTATTCTCCCTGGTCTAAGCTTTTAGGAGAGTCCACATTTCAAAGAACAAATCATTATTAGAAATGTTTTAACAACTTGAGACCACTGCTAAAATTCAGTCTAATTACACGTTTGAAGTCTTAAGTGCTAATATTGAAGAAACATATACTAAGCCTGTGGTCTGTGCATTAAAATGATTGAGATATTCAATCAATTTTTCACCTTTCATATTAATTAAATAGTGATTCATGAGACTACAAATAAATAGGTGTGTACATCAACAATATCCCACTACCAAAGGACTGTGTCAAGACCACCCCCCCAAGTGAAGCTGAATGTCAACTCCTACTCTCCACCCAGAGATCTCTTCTTTTTTAATCTCCTCACACACCTCAAGATCTCAGACCATGCTGAAGTCCATTCTGCCCTCTACCAAGTCAAGATGCAGAATGAGAACAAGTCTAATAGCAGAATGCCTCAGAGAGTTTGACACTGTTAGCACTGAACTTGAAGCTTAATTGCTTTATTCCTTGTGTCATGATTTATTGCTTCTAGGTTTGTACCAGATATTAGTTTGTGTTCAGTATCAGAATGGGTGTCCTCTTTTCATTGTTCCTGGAAAGTTCTATTAGGTGAGTGAATAAATGAATGAACCTACTACCAGAAGTCTAGACCTCCCAACCTTAGGCATTTTCCTTACTCTTAGAAGAAGACCAACACTAAGCATTCTCACTAGGTCCCCTTCCCTTCTTACTCTCTCAATTAGTTGAGGTCATCCTGAAGAAGCCATGAGATCTTGATTCCATCTAGCTATCTTCTAAATAACTAGATAGCAATGACAGGGCCTCCTACATGTGTGATTCCACTCTCCAGGGCAGATTTTTTCATTTTGTATCTTTCCTTTGTTAATTTTATTAGTGACTCTTATTAATTTACAAAAGTATAAGATAACAAGGGTATAATTCTGCATTATTCCCACCACTAGGGTTTTGTATCCCTATTCCCTCCATTGGACACTATAGTAGTTCTCTTTAGGTCACAGGTATGGGTTGACTGTTATTTATATATATATATTCAGCCATTTTTTGATGGTCTCACCTGCTCTTCCTTTTTAAGTCAGACCTATGCTTATTATTACTTCGTAAATGTCCTTCTTTGCTTTTCCTCTTCTTTCTCTGGGTCCTGACGAATTGCAGTTCAGAGCCTTCTGGCCATCTCCCCCCATCACTTCTCCTACACTAGGGGTATGGACCAAAATTATTTTCTTGGGGTGCAGAAAATGTGACTTCTCAAGCAGACTTTTTCATTCTCATTTCAGATACTGAGAGACAGAAGTAGAGATTGAGAGAAAGAGTGATGTACCTCAACACTGGAGCTTCTTACAATTGTTATGACACTTCCTCATAGTTCTGGAGTTTAAGCCTGTTTCATTCATTTGATAACGCAGGTGCCACACCAGGTGCATTATCTTCTAACCCCTATGTCTATAATCTTAAATGAATAACTATCGCTCAGGCTAATGGGATATTTCTTCTAGGATCATGTAGCCCAAGTTCAAGACTAGGCTCTACTGCTTTGAGGGGAGCATCAAACTATCTTGTCATTCCCTCTCTCCTGTTGTCTTTCTTCCTTTCTTCTTAAAGTATTTATGTATTTATTATTTTTGGATAGAGACAGAGAGGAATTGAGAGGGATGGGGGCAATAGAGAGGTAGAGAGACAGAGAGTTTTACCACTTGTGATGCTTTACTCTGCAGGTGGGGACCAGGGGCTTGAACCAGGCCCTTGCACACTGTAACATGTGTGCTTAGTCATGTGTTCCACCACATAGCCTCTTCCACTGTCTTTCTATACCTGTAAAAAAAAAAAAAAAGTCAGGCTGAATTATGAAGCTGTAGTGGAGAACTGATTTGGCTTGGCTGGACAGATTTGAGTGCTTGGAACATTGCCAATCAGTAAATTCTTTTGTCCCTGTATCTGGGGGAGTCCAAAGGCACCCCGATAGATGCAGAGAGCTCTGCAAAGCCCAGTTCAAAAACCACTGAACTCAGAAATCTCAGGCCCCTGCTAGATCTAGCATTTCATCATTCCTGCTCTGAAATAAACAACAGATGTTGCCAAGCAAAGCCGAGTGAAATGTATTCGTGGGTTCCTTTTAAAAAAAATTAAAATTAAATGGAAGACTTTCCTCTCCTTTAAAAATCAAGCAAAATTCATGGCTTGGAAATCCGACAGGGTCTACAAAGCAGGCTTTTTAAATGCTAAAGAACATTCATAAATGACTTTGTCACAAAGTGTTAGAAGCCTTTGCAAAATTGAGCTTAGGTAGGATTTTGCTGACTTGAAGTGTTATTGATTAGAAAATGCCTTCTCCCCTCCAAGCCCTGAGGGCCTCGCTAGGTTTCAACTCCAGGAACTCCACTCAGCTCACCTGCGTGTGGCAAAGGTCAGCCCGCCATGGAAACCCATTAAAACCCATGCACCACGTACCCTGGGCTCTGGGGTGAGCGTGGCAACTCCAGTCTCTCCAGAGTCACAGTGCAGCCTCAAGGAGGCTGATGTAATTCTCCTGTGACTCTGTGGTTTAAATGGAATTGATTATTTCAAAATATTAGATGTGGCATGGTCTGCTTTTTTCCCCCATTGCATTAAACAGCCCACGCACGGACCTAGGGATTCAAGTGGACCCACACAGAGTTGCCCTCCTGTTCTCTCTCATGCATATGTATGCTCACACACCTGTTTGCAAGGGCGAGCTCCAACAAAGAGAAGATAGCGTTATTAATAGCTTACACATGTGTAAGGATCTACATTTGCAAGATACTTGGAAACAGAGACATTCATTCAACTCCTCGACAAAATCTGTAAGAAAGGCACTGAAGAGCTGCTATGTATGTTAAATATATATAAAGTGATTTTCAGGCATTTGCCTTCGTTAACGATATCCATATTTCAGATGAAGAGATGGAGTCTGCTGATTCCAGTGTTTTATTCCCCTTCTAAAGGCCTAGAGGGTAGATTTTTTTTTTGAATGAAAGCTGAAACTATGGATTCTTGAGGATAATGTTCTGCCCGTACCAGCAGGTTTAATTAATCCCCAAACAGGACTTACTTGGGCTGCCTTTTGTATATGAATTCACTGTCAGAGTAGCTTTTGGTAGAAGAGGTATACTGGGTAACCTCTCTCTTTTTTATTTGTATTAGTGATTTACTATTGATTTGCAAAATTGTAAGATAACAGGGGTATAATTCCAACTTTCCCTGCCACCAGAGTTCTGTGTCCCTATTCCCTCCAGTGGAAACTGCAGTGGTTCTCCCAAGGTCATAGGTGTGAGTTGACTATTATTTCTATAACTATCTATCTATATTGATATATACCCCCCATTTTTTCCTAGGTCCTGCCTTCTCTTCCTTCCTAAATCAAACCTACACCTCTTACTCCTTCTGAATGTCCTTCTTTTATCCTCTTCTCTCACTGGGTCCTGGTGGATTTGGAGTTCAGGTCATCTTCCCCTAACATTTCTCCCTCTCTGGGAGTATAGACCAAAATTCTTTATGGGGTGCTGAAGGCAGGAGTTCCAGCTTCAGGTTATATCTGTACTGCTAGTGCTCAGCTCTCCACTCAAAGCCATTATCTTGACTCTCCTTTGGAGGGCTGGCACCATTGAGGGTGCATTGAGTGAAACTGGAACTTGGATCACCTGAGGTTCAGCTCACAGCTTCACTGACCTCTATGATCCAATGCTTAACCACATTAAGATTTTTGTGATTGAAAGAGCAACATGGGAACCCATGGTTCACACGCTCTGGAAGCATCCTGCTCTCCCTGTAGAATAATATTCTCTATATTCCTTGCCTTCTATTTCCTAGAGCAAATGTGGATGCTCTGTTTTCTCTTCAATGTTCTAAGATATGTGATCTGCCTAGTCTTCTTCATTTACAGCTGGCAAGGACTAGCTGACTGGTCTTGTAGGAACAAGAGAAATGTGATGATTAGCTTTAGTGGTTTAGGAACCTTATACTGCTGGGTCTCATTAATAGGACATCAGCCAAGAAATTTCATTCACATGTAGCATAAGCCCATCACACAAAACCTCAGGGGTCTGCCACAGCCTGAAAGTTGTGAAAGTGATCCTGAATGAAGCTGTTCTGTGAGGAAGAAGAAATGAGAATCCACCCAAGATAAACTACCAGTCCTGTAGCTAAATGCTACAGAACTTGCAGGGAGGAAGAAAGATAAACGATTCCCTTGGTTTCAAATCTCTCATTCTTGTAGAAAACAGTGTTCTCCAACCCTGAGACTGTTGCTGGAAAAGCACCATCTGCCCCGGCTCAGCTCTGATGGAGAAGGAATTCAATATGGCAGTGATGGATTCTCCCAAGGGCCCCATTCATCCTGGGGGAAGTGATACTAACCACTTCCTTCTTTTCCAGTGCTGCTGTTGGTCCACATGGAAAGTGATTTTTCCTAGGAAATCAGACAAGGGAGAAAATTCAGCTATGAGTCTCTACAGTCCTCTGATTGACCTCCAGCCTACCATGCAGTTCTTGATACAACTGACAGTTCACCTAACACTCAGCTCACCATGCAGGGAATTAACACAAGTCACAGTGGCCATAAACATCTGTGGATCCCAAAATCTACTGGATGACAGTGGCTAAAATCACCTGCATATCCCATATAACTCCAATAGTGTTTTTTGCTGGGGATAATCCCTTCTTGTGTTTCATTTTATGGTCTAAAAGAGAAGCCCTGGCACAGCATGGACTTCAAAAGTGAAGTTGAATCCTGGATCCACAGCTACCTGGTTGATGAGATTTGGAACTAGGTTAGGTACCAACAATTCTTGCTAGATGAATACCTTCAGTACATCAGACTCCATGATGTTCAGTGTAGCTCTATCTTTGGTAGTGACTCTAATGTACGCATTTCTCAACCCAGGTCTTTGAACTTCCTACTTGATTCCTGACCTTCACTTCAGTAGAGATCAACAAACTTTTTCTAACAGAAAAATGCAAAAGCATAGAGAGGAGTCAAGAAAGCCAGGGGAAGGGGTGGGAAATTAAAGGTGCCATGGTAATAGCAAAAAACATCTTGAGAAAGAAAATTATGATTCTTCTTTCTCCTGGAAACAAGCACATTCAATCATGGTTATGGCAGACTTATTTTCCATATCAAAAACTGTTGGAACAAATAGTCTCACCAAGAACTTCTGGGCCTCTTTTGAGGGTGAAATATAATATGAGAGATACAGTTTGGATCCTGAAATATGGTTGTCTAGGATCCATCAGTAGATTCAGAGTCAACAGCAAAGCAGATTTTAAAATGACACTGCCCAGAAAATCTAAAGATATGTGTTCACTGAAGTCACATTCTCAGAATATAATTATTATTTTATATCAATGCAGTAAGGGACAGAACTGACTGACTGAGAGACCTTGAATACTCAATTTCTTCAGGCATCAGCTTCTAAAACTGTAAATTTAAAGGGACATGTTGGTAGAATCTAAGATTTATTTCTCAGTTAATAGTCTGCAATTTTATAACTTATTCACAATGTTATAATTGTCTTTCCTCTAAGTCATAGTGTGTGTGTGTGTGTGTGTGCCAATTTTTAAGTACTAGGATGACACATATGCCTCATTTGTTAGTCTTTTAATCAAAAACATTCACCTAGACTTTTCCCAAAGAAATGATAGGATGATGTGTTAAAATATGGCCTCTCTGATTATGTATCTCAAACTCAGAGATAACAAGTTTGGGAAGGCTAGCCAATATCTGTCTTTACCACCCTCTCTCTACTATCCAGAAATAGAAAGAATAATGGTGTTACATAGTTGGACCAGAAATCAATGTTCAACATCCAAGTTGGTCTTCTTAAAGTTCCTAGGTCCCTCTAATTCTTACTTTCACTAACTGTAAGTGGGTAGAAAAATATTTATCTCATAATACTATTTTGGAGAATAAATAAATAAATAAATAAATAAATAACACAGCATACAGTACAAACTTGTAAATCTTCAAGGTTATAAGCCAAGCTCAACATTCTACTCAACCTCTACCTTCAAGAACTCTAGATGTCTATTTGAACTCAGCCTCCAATAATTAACCTTTGACTTTTCATTGCTGAGTGCTCTGGTTAGAAACTGAGATAACAATGACTGTTCAAATAATGTCCAAAAATTGAGAGGACTAGTAAATAGCTATGAGATGGAGTTCACCCCTACAAACAGAAATAATTCCAAAGAGTACAGAAGCCTAATGTCTTTGAGAAGTGAATCACTGATTCCTCTCTTATAAATTTATCAGAGATGTAGACATAAACCTATGTATCCAGGTAGGTATTGCTTTTATTTATAATAATAAAAAGCATATTGCAGAGATATTTACAAGGAGTGTGAGTTACATTTATATGTCAACTCAGTGAGAATCTGATGCCCAGTTGGTTGGTCCATTATCCAATATAGTCATTGTTAGAAATGCATTTTAATGTAATAAATATTTACCCCTAGTTGACATGGAGTAGAATTAATTTCTCTCCAAAATGTGGGTGACTATTATCCAATCATCCACAGATCGCTTCTGCAAAGACTAAGGTTTCCTTCAGGAGAAAATAATCTTCCCCCAAGCTTGCATCAAAGAAAGTCTTCAAATTTCAGTATCACAAAGTAATCTCAACATTATTCTGATCTTTGATCCTGTTGGCTTGCCCTACCGATTTCAGACTTTCCAGTCTTCATAATTGTTGGTCAGTTCCTTTTTTAAGAAACCAAATCACCATTCTGTCTCTCTCACTTTCTCCTCCTCTTTCTTTCCCCCTTTAGCTTTTTCAAGATAGAAAGGTAGAAAAATGCACAGGTCCACTGTATCAGATCTGTTTCTCTACAGTTTATTACTAATGCAAAGAATAATTACAAATATAAAGTTGAAACATAAGAAATTGCTGTTTCATAATGCAAGAACAATAGAATATTGTAAATTATATATAGTTTGATTAATATACACATATACGTATGAATGCATAATATGAAGAGGGAAAGAACACTGAGGGATCTAGCAAGTCTGAAACCCATAGAGCAATCCAGTAGGTTGGAAGTTCAGAAAAATGTGAATGGCCTTGTTGAGCCTGAAATCTGTAGAATTGCGACTTTGCAGAGATTCACTGATAGTGAAAATAATAATAATATCAACTATGTATGCTTGGTTCCCAAGAGCTTCTGTGGGGTTGCTATGGGTTGTTCTATTGTAATTATAGTATGCAGTGCTGGAAAAAATGTGGATATCTTTGGGGGAAGCTTCTTCTCTGACTTATTATCACAGTTATCTTCCCACCAAAACTACTTACTGTGCTTATTTCGTCAAAGTGCTGCTTTCTGCAGCTTAATACATGTTTTTTTTTTCTTAGTGTGATAAAAAAAAAAAGAGAAAATCATGTTATTTGTGTTGCACTATGATGGAAACTTAAATGAAATTAGAACAGAATTTCCACTGGCAAATAGTTAATAATATGAGGCAGACTGCAAAATGATGAATGTAAAAGCACTACAGGGACTGGTGGGCAGGGAGCTAGCCCTCAAGGCCAAAGCCAGAGGAGAGGCGTAGTCATCTGGTGGATGGAGGCAGGTGTCAGACAGATCGAATGGGAGGGAGTCACCTAGAGGAGAGACATTATGAGCTTCATAGCAGCAAGATTTCTGGTAGCAACTGCATCCACAGGTCTAGAAAGGTTGATAGAGTGACAAAAACAATTTAAGTATGGAGACTGTGTTTCATGGAGGACCTGTAGCGGAGAATTCCCAGAGCAAGGAGATGAGATTTGGAGACTCTATTTTACAACAAATGAAAAAAGAAATCTTTATCAGGTGGTTGGAATAGGCAAAAAAAAAAAGTCAAAAGCCTGGCTAAAGATGAAACTTTTGGTACTGAAAACCTTGAATAGTAAAATCAAATTATCTTCCTTGACATTTGTTGAAAATGAGGAGGCATAGAGGGAGAGAGAGAGAGAGAGAGAGAGAGAAAATTGAGAGAGAGAACCAGGATTTTCTTTTAAAAATTTATTGGTGATATAATATTGACTACTGTTTGTATAATTCCACACCTTTCCCACCACCAGAGTTCTGTCACCATTTCATCCATTGGAAACTGCAGTTATATTCCCAAGATCACAGACGTGGGTTGACTATTATTTCTATAACTATCTGTCTATATTTATATGTATATTTGCCCATTTTACCTATGGCCCTGCCTTCTCTTTCTAAGTCACACATAATACTTCTGAGTGTCCTCCTCCCTCACCCCTACCCCTTGTCATTCTTCTTATCTCTTTGGGTCCTGCTGGAGTTGGAGTTTAGAGCCTTCTGGTCATCTTTTCCTAACATTTATCCCTCTGGGAATATGGACCAAAATTATTTTTAAGGTACAGAAGATGGGAGTTCTGGCTTCTGTAGTTGCTTCTCCACTGGACATGGGCTTTGTTTGGCAGGTCGATCCATACCCCCAATGTGTTTCTATCTTTTCCTAATGTGGTAGGACTCTGGAGAGGTAGGGTTCTGGAACACATGATGAAGTCATCTGAAGTCAGGATGGAATTCTAGAAGCATCTTCAACTTGGTGGCTAAAAGGTGGCAAGATATAAATCAGGACAAAATGATAATGAAGAGGAACCATAGAGTAGGAACAGATGAGATGGGAACAGGGATTTTAGGGTAAATAGAAGCTAAGGAGTCTATTTTAGGCATGTTCCTAGGGGTCCATGACTATGGTAATTTTTGATAGATCTTGATTGTTGGTATGCTTCTAAGACCCCTTCTGTTTCATTGGTTTAATCCCCCTGCTTAACACTGTATTCTATTTACATAAACCACTGTTAACTGAGCACCGCCCTGCCTGCAGGGCATTGGTTTAATCCCCACTGGTTCAGGATGTCTTTTTTCTCCACCCCCTCTCCTTTTCAAACCCTGTATTTCACCAATCTCTTTTCACTCCACCCTCTCTATGTCACATCCTGTTTACACCCTACTTGGCAAATATATATATATATGGACAGGATTGTGATTATAGTTAGTTTAGATAGCTTAGATTGTGCTGCATTCCACATGAATAAAGACTGCTCTGTGTACCACTCAGCCACGAGTCCCTGGTCATCTGTCTCCCACCCGCGAAGCTAGCCTAGCACTTGATAGCTAACCTGCAGGTGGACTAAAAATACTGTTAAGGAAGATGATGTCAGAGTTGAGAATAAGACTAAAAAGCTGAATCAGGGCAGAGAGTAGCTCCTAAACTTCATAAACAGGATTTTTTGTCCTGGGTTCAGTAATGTAAATCAGTAAGTCAGTCTGGTATGATCTGAATCACCTTTTACACTAAAATACAAGTATTAATTTTAAGTATCTACCAATTTGTAAGCCAAATGCAAACTATGAAGAACTCAATCATCTTTAATATGCTATATAACACAAAGTGGAATATCCACGTTAACAGGCAGTTAAAACACTTATTCAGATCGACCTGCCAATGCCCATGTTCGGAGGAGAAGCACAGAAGCCAGACCTTTCACCTTGAGCACCCCATAATGATCCTGGGTCCATACTCCCATAGGGATAAAGAATAAAGAAGCTATCAAGGGGCAGGATTGGTTATGGATCCCTGGGGATGGGCATTGTTTGGAAATGTACCCCTCTTATTCTATAGTCTCATCAATATTTCCATTTATAAATAAAATATAAAAAACATTTATTCATAAAGCTGAGAAACTTAAAAACTGGTAATTGATTTTAAAAAGCTATGTTGTACCCTAAATTGCTCCGTTGACATGCTAAATTAATCAAAATCATCAACCATTTGCTCAATTCTATACCTCCTGTCACCTCTATACAAACTCAGAACTCCTAATGCTTAATCTACTGGCAAAAATAAGTTTCGGAATTCAACTCTGGAGTCAGGCAATCAAATCCTTTTTATTATAATTTTTATTTATAAAAGGAAACACTGAAAAGACTATAGGATAAGAGGGCTACATTTTCAAATAATAGACTCCTCTGTAGGCCCCCATAGGACCTTGCCCTCAACGTGGATCCATCTCTGAAGGGAGGCTGGACAACATACCCTATCTTCCACTTGAGTAAGATAAGTTCTGAAATTGGGGCCACTTGGAACCTTCCTACTCATGACCAACAGAATGTGAGCTCAGATCTACAGGGATGCAAAGGTCACATAGGCTCCTAAGCTGAATATGGGTCCCAGATCAGATAAGATCAAATTGATAGGGTTTGCAGTCAACAATATTTATACACCTTTCCCGTATTAGGAGCTACTCTCTTTTCTGATCCAGGTTTCTGGTCCTTTTTCCAGCCATGACATCATCTCCCCAAAAAATAACTCGGATCCACCTGCATATCAGATTTCAGGCTCAGAAAAAAAAAAGATAAAAAAGCAATCAAATCTTAGTAATTTAAGACCATGGAGTCTTCCCAACCTTGAGGAAAATTTAAAACATAAAAGCATAGCTCCCAGTAGGCCTCAATTTCCAAGAGTGGGTGTATGTCTGTGTGTGTGCTTCTTCCTGCAATATATTACACTAGGAATGTGTATTGTAACTTACATGAAAGTTCCTGAACATCAGACTCATGATCAGTATTTTTCCATGATTAGGACTGGGGGATTATCTTATTACACTACATACATTGGACTATTTGCTTTTATTTGCTTTATTCC
>NW_026647212.1:0-125000 GCF_950295315.1 Erinaceus europaeus
AGCTCAGTGCCTGCGCCACCAATAATCCACAGCTCCTGCACTCCATATGTTCCCCTTTCGCTGCCCTTGTTGCTTGGTCACTGTGGTGGTGGTTATTGTTGTTGTTGTTGTTGTTGTTGATGCTGTTGTTACTGACCTTGCATCTGACAGAGAAAAAAGGAGAGAGGAGGGGAAATACAGAGTGGGGGGAGAAAGATAGAGCCCCTAAACACCTGCTTCACCCCCTTAAAGCGACTTCCCTGCAGGTGGGGGTCTGGGGGCCAGACCCCAGATCCTCCCACCTGTCCCCTCTTTTCGCGAGCGCCACAAGCCCTTAACCCTCTGACACACCGCCAAACATCCCTGGATTTACTTGATAAGGCGATATGACCTGCCGAGTTTTGGATCCTCATTTTCCTGAGTATCACTCCTGGAGACAGTGTCATGACACGACACAAGGAGATCTCTGGTATCAGAGAGCGCCTGGAACAGCAGCTGGGGCTCTAGTGCCAGGGCAGGAGCAACTTCCCATCCACCCTCCACGGAGTCCACCTGCCTGCATTTTGGTCCTTTTCCCTCCAAAAAAGATTTTTCCCTTTTTTCACTGAGAAACAGGCAGCAGACTGGTTACCCAAGCAGGGGGGAAAAAAATAAAAAAGCCTTTTTTTTTTTTTTTATTTTTTTTTAACCGTACTGCATGACCATCTTCTGGGAAGTATAGGTTTTGAACCTGAAAACTCTGTCTGTCTGTCTGTGTCCTAGTCCACAGAAAGAGCCACTAGCCCAGCCAGATGCCGTGCTCAGAATAGGGTGTTTTTGCCACTCATAGGCCTGCACAGTGCACTAGGGATTGGACAGCCTGAGACCCAAATGTTACATTGTAGATGGATTGTTTGCAGTTCTTGCTCCCCAGGACATTGGACAGTCTCAACTCCCCTACAGCCAGAAAAAAAGACTCTTGACAGCCTTAGAGCAAATGGAGTGGCAGGGAGATGGGAGAGTGTTGCATGTGTGGGCTGCTCATGCCCAGGTGACTGTGGGGGGCCATGGCAGAGGCTGTAAGGGGGCAAGGGGGCAGAAGGAGACTGGTTGAGAGGCAGACTGCAGGCAGGGGAGCCCCTGAGGTTTTGCAGTGCTGTGTGTGGGTGTGGTGGCAGGGGGTTAGGGCAGGTCCCCCTGCTGGATGGTGAGATGGCAGCTGGGCTGGCCCAGGTCCCCCAGGGCTGAAGGGAAGCAGCAGGGTGGCAGGAAATTAGCACAGGGAGGCACACAGTAGATGTTAGTTGGGGAGCTGGGGAACAGGGGGCAAGGGGAAAGAGGGCATCCTTGAGGAAGTGTCTGGTCTAGAGAGTGGGGGGAGCTGGAGGCATGGAAGGTCCCAGGAATCAGGGACTGACAGGACCAGATACCTGCACCCACCCACTGGATAGAAGCTGCAGCAGCCAGAGCAGATGCCCTGGCTTGCCTGGGCCCAGAGTGAGTCCCTCTGAGGATGAGGAAGTTGAGGAGGAGGTGAAGGAAGAGGAGGAGGAGGAGGAGGAGGAGGAGGAGGAGGAGGGGAAGGAGGGCAGCTGTCAGTAGGCAATGGTATTAATAGAGGCCTCCACTATGGAGGCATGTGTCCAGGCAGTCACCCACCCAACCTCAGGGGCAGCTCAGGGCACCCAGGGACCTGGTGTGGGTATCTCTGGGGGGGGGGACTGTCAGTCAGTCAGCAGGACTGTGTGTCAGTGCACATGGTGGGACAGGGGCCTGGCGGCCCTTGGCCCCCAGCCCTGGGCTGTCAGATGCCTGCCCCGTGGCCAGACACCCCCCACTCTGCCCATAGCCCCTAGGCCCGGCCCACCTGCTCCTGTTTTGGCCTTGGGCTCTGGCTCTGGTGGCTGGCCACCACCAGTTTTGGCCTGGGGCTCTGGGTCTGGTGGCTGGCCACCACCCCTCAGGTCAAGTTAAGGTTCGGGGTCATGGCTGCTGGTCCACTGGATGGGCAGGGTCCCCGCTACCTAGCAACCACAGGAGCCATCTGTGATGTCCTAGCCCCAGGCATTGTGTGCTGGCCACACTGGCACTGGGCAGCCCACCTGCCCTGCCACTAGGTCAGGCAGCAGCGCCCAGACGCCAGGGCCCTGGCACACAGGGACGGAAGGATAGGAAGACAGTGCTGACCGACGAGGGACCTCAGGGCTGGCAGCCAAGAGAAGAAAGAAGGAGGTGTACCCGGGATCCAGGGAGCCCAGGCCAGAGCTGCCTGCATGCCTGCCTGCCTTCCTGGATGTCTGTATGCTGCCTATGTCCAGGTAGGTTTCTCAGGTCCCCTCCACTCCTGTCCTCTCCTGTCCTCTCCTCTCCTCTCCATCCTTTCCCCTCTCTGCTCCTCTGCACCTTGCTTCTCTCCTCTTGTCTGTCCTCTCTTCCGGGTGCCCTGCTCACCAGCTCCAGCACTCGTGAAGGTTCTCCAGTGACCGCTGCTTGCAACCCCTTCCACCCCCTCCCTTCCCTGATGTGACCCAGCTCACAGGGTCACCGGCTCACCCCACCCACACCCACACCCGCCAACACATTCCCTGGTTCAGCCCCACTGCCCTATTCAGCCGAACTGGCTCCTTTGCAACCTACCTGTGCAGCGTTGATTGTCTTCATCATTCAAGGAGAGACCTCCTTTTGTACTTAGCTTGGTTGACTGGTGGATGGATGGATGATGGATGGATGGATGGATGGATGGATGGAGGGACACGTCAATGGATTGGTATTGTACAGGCAAAGCACCATCTATAGGGGTAGCTGAGACCGCTGGTTTCAGAGCTCTAGTCTGCTGTCAAATGTAAAGCATTAATTTATCAATAACAAAATTGAATAAGTACATAAATAAATAAATAAATATAAAAACTGGGTTAAAACATACATGGCGTCTTTGCCTTTCTGAATATGGTTGCTGTGAGGATCTTAACAAGGAAAGCAGTGTCCTGAGTAGCCCCTTGAAATAGTGGAATATTTCATTTTCCTTTCTTTTTCTTTTTCTTTTTCTTCTTTTACTTTCTATGTTCTTGATTATTTATTGGAATAAATGGTCAGGAGTTGAGAGGGAATGGAGGCACAGAGAGTTTGAGACACAGAGAGACACCTGCAGCACTTCTGCACCACTTGTAAAGATTTCCCCCGGCAGTTGGGGACCAGGGTCTTGAAGCCCAGTCCTCCTGCACTGTCACCTGAGTGCTTACCTGGGTGTGGCACCACCTGGTACCCTTGATGGGACACTTTTTTTTAGCAATGGAAAGAAATTCTCGTGGCAAGGTAATAAATAAATGAAGAAATAAATAAAAGTGCATTGACATTAACTCAGTGGAAACACACAGGGACATATACATGTCTGCTACCTGTATTACTAATTCATTTATTTATTGATTGCCTCAAGGGCTTATTGCCACAGCTCAGTGCCTGCGCCACCAATAATCCACAGCTCCTGCACTCCATATGTTCCCCTTTCGCTGCCCTTGTTGCTTGGTCACTGTGGTGGTGGTTATTGTTGTTGTTGTTGTTGTTGTTGATGCTGTTGTTACTGACCTTGCATCTGACAGAGAAAAAAGGAGAGAGGAGGGGAAATACAGAGTGGGGGGAGAAAGATAGAGCCCCTAAACACCTGCTTCACCCCCTTAAAGCGACTTCCCTGCAGGTGGGGGTCTGGGGGCCAGACCCCAGATCCTCCCACCTGTCCCCTCTTTTCGCGAGCGCCACAAGCCCTTAACCCTCTGACACACCGCCAAACATCCCTGGATTTACTTGATAAGGCGATATGACCTGCCGAGTTTTGGATCCTCATTTTCCTGAGTATCACTCCTGGAGACAGTGTCATGACACGACACAAGGAGATCTCTGGTATCAGAGAGCGCCTGGAACAGCAGCTGGGGCTCTAGTGCCAGGGCAGGAGCAACTTCCCATCCACCCTCCACGGAGTCCACCTGCCTGCATTTTGGTCCTTTTCCCTCCAAAAAAGATTTTTCCCTTTTTTCACTGAGAAACAGGCAGCAGACTGGTTACCCAAGCAGGGGGGAAAAAAATAAAAAAGCCTTTTTTTTTTTTTTTTTTTTTTTTTTTAACCGTACTGCATGACCATCTTCTGGGAAGTATAGGTTTTGAACCTGAAAACTCTGTCTGTCTGTCTGTGTCCTAGTCCACAGAAAGAGCCACTAGCCCAGCCAGATGCCGTGCTCAGAATAGGGTGTTTTTGCCACTCATAGGCCTGCACAGTGCACTAGGGATTGGACAGCCTGAGACCCAAATGTTACATTGTAGATGGATTGTTTGCAGTTCTTGCTCCCCAGGACATTGGACAGTCTCAACTCCCCTACAGCCAGAAAAAAAGACTCTTGACAGCCTTAGAGCAAATGGAGTGGCAGGGAGATGGGAGAGTGTTGCATGTGTGGGCTGCTCATGCCCAGGTGACTGTGGGGGGCCATGGCAGAGGCTGTAAGGGGGCAAGGGGGCAGAAGGAGACTGGTTGAGAGGCAGACTGCAGGCAGGGGAGCCCCTGAGGTTTTGCAGTGTTGTGTGTGGGTGTGGTGGCAGGGGGTTAGGGCAGGTCCCCCTGCTGGATGGTGAGATGGCAGCTGGGCTGGCCCAGTTCCCCTGGGGCTGAAGGGAAGCAGCAGGGTGGCAGGAAATTAGCACAGGGAGGCACACAGTAGATGTTAGTTGGGGAGCTGGGGAACAGGGGGCAAGGGGAAAGAGGGCATCCTTGAGGAAGTGTCTGGTCTAGAGAGTGGGGGGAGCTGGAGGCATGGAAGGTCCCAGGAATCAGGGACTGACAGGACCAGATACCTGCACCCACCCACTGGATAGAAGCTGCAGCAGCCAGAGCAGATGCCCTGGCTTGCCTGGGCCCAGAGTGAGTCCCTCTGAGGATGAGGAAGTTGAGGAGGAGGTGAAGGAAGAGGAGGAGGAGGAGGAGGAGGAGGAGGAGGAGGAGGGGAAGGAGGGCAGCTGTCAGTAGGCAATGGTATTAATAGAGGCCTCCACTATGGAGGCATGTGTCCAGGCAGTCACCCACCCAACCTCAGGGGCAGCTCAGGGCACCCAGGGACCTGGTGTGGGTATCTCTGGGGGGGGGGACTGTCAGTCAGTCAGCAGGACTGTGTGTCAGTGCACATGGTGGGACAGGGGCCTGGCGGCCCTTGGCCCCCAGCCCTGGGCTGTCAGATGCCTGCCCCGTGGCCAGACACCCCCCACTCTGCACATAGCCCCTAGGCCCGGCCCACCTGCTCCTGTTTTGGCCTTGGGCTCTGGCTCTGGTGGCTGGCCACTACCAATTTTGGCCTGGGGCTCTGGGTCTGGTGGCTGGCCACCACCCCTCAGGTCAAGTTAAGGTTCGGGGTCATGGCTGCTGGTCCACTGGATGGGCAGGGTCCCCGCTACCTAGCAACCGCAGGAGCCATCTGTGATGTCCTAGCCCCCGGCATTGTGTGCTGGCCACACTGGCACTGGGCAGCCCACCTGCCCTGCCACTAGGTCAGGCAGCAACGCCCAGACGCCAGGGCCCTGGCACACAGGGACGGAAGGATAGGAAGACAGTGCTGACCGACGAGGGACCTCAGGGCTGGCAGCCAAGAGAAGAAAGAAGGAGGTGTACCCGGGATCCAGGGAGCCCAGGCCAGAGCTGCCTGCATGCCTGCCTGCCTTCCTGGATGTCTGTATGCTGCCTATGTCCAGGTAGGTTTCTCAGGTCCCCTCCACTCCTGTCCTCTCCTGTCCTCTCCTCTCCTCTCCATCCTTTCCCCTCTCCGCTCCTCTGCACCTTGCTTCTCTCCTCTTGTCTGTCCTCTCTTCCGGGTGCCCTGCTCACCAGCTCCAGCACTCGTGAAGGTTCTCCAGTGACCGCTGCTTGCAACCCCTTCCACCCCCTCCCTTCCCTGATGTGACCCAGCTCACAGGGTCACCGGCTCACCCCACCCACACCCACACCCGCCAACACATTCCCTGGTTCAGCCCCACTGCCCTATTCAGCCGAACTGGCTCCTTTGCAACCTACCTGTGCAGCGTTGATTGTCTTCATCATTCAAGGAGAGACCTCCTGTTGTACTTAGCTTGGTTGACTGGTGGATGGATGGATGATGGATGGATGGATGGATGGATGGATGGAGGGACACGTCAATGGATTGGTATTGTACAGGCAAAGCACCATCTATAGGGGTAGCTGAGACCGCTGGTTTCAGAGCTCTAGTCTGCTGTCAAATGTAAAGCATTAATTTATCAATAACAAAATTGAATAAGTACATAAATAAATAAATAAATATAAAAACTGGGTTAAAACATACATGGCGTCTTTGCCTTTCTGAATATGGTTGCTGTGAGGATCTTAACAAGGAAAGCAGTGTCCTGAGTAGCCCCTTGAAATAGTGGAATATTTCATTTTCCTTTCTTTTTCTTTTTCTTTTTCTTCTTTTACTTTCTATGTTCTTGATTATTTATTGGAATAAATGGTCAGGAGTTGAGAGGGAATGGAGGCACAGAGAGTTTGAGACACAGAGAGACACCTGCAGCACTTCTGCACCACTTGTAAAGATTTCCCCCGGCAGGTGGGGACCAGGGTCTTGAAGCCCAGTCCTCCTGCACTGTCACCTGAGTGCTTACCTGGGTGTGGCACCACCTGGTACCCTTGATGGGACACTTTTTTTTAGCAATGGAAAGAAATTCTCGTGGCAAGGTAATAAATAAATGAAGAAATAAATAAAAGTGCATTGACATTAACTCAGTGGAAACACACAGGGACATATACATGTCTGCTACCTGTATTACTAATTCATTTATTTATTGATTGCCTCAAGGGCTTATTGCCACAGCTCAGTGCCTGCGCCACCAATAATCCACAGCTCCTGCACTCCATATGTTCCCCTTTCGCTGCCCTTGTTGCTTGGTCACTGTGGTGGTGGTTATTGTTGTTGTTGTTGTTGTTGTTGATGCTGTTGTTACTGACCTTGCATCTGACAGAGAAAAAAGGAGAGAGGAGGGGAAATACAGAGTGGGGGGAGAAAGATAGAGCCCCTAAACACCTGCTTCACCACCTTAAAGCGACTTCCCTGCAGGTGGGGGTCTGGGGGCCAGACCCCAGATCCTCCCACCTGTCCCCTCTTTTCGCGAGCGCCACAAGCCCTTAACCCTCTGACACACCGCCAAACATCCCTGGATTTACTTGATAAGGCGATATGACCTGCCGAGTTTTGGATCCTCATTTTCCTGAGTATCACTCCTGGAGACAGTGTCATGACACGACACAAGGAGATCTCTGGTATCAGAGAGCGCCTGGAACAGCAGCTGGGGCTCTAGTGCCAGGGCAGGAGCAACTTCCCATCCACCCTCCATGGAGTCCACCTGCCTGTATTTTGGTCCTTTTCCCTCCAAAAAAGATTTTTCCCTTTTTTCCCTGAGAAACAGGCAGCAGACTGGTTACCCAAGCAGGGGGAAAAAAAATTAAAAAGCCTTTTTTTTTTTTTTTTTAACCGTACTGCATGACCATCTTCTGGGAAGTATAGGTTTTGAACCTGAAAACTCTGTCTGTCTGTCTGTGTCCTAGTCCACAGAAAGAGCCACTAGCCCAGCCAGATGTCGTGCTCAGAATAGGGTGTTTTTGCCACTCATAGGCCTGCACAGTGCACTAGGGATTGGACAGCCTGAGACCCAAATGTTACATTGTAGATGGATTGTTTGCAGTTCTTGCTCCCCAGGACATTGGGCAGTCTCAACTCCCCTACAGCCAGAAAAAAAGACTCTTGACAGCCTTAGAGCAAATGGAGTGGCAGGGAGATGGGAGAGTGTTGCATGTGTGGGCTGCTCATGCCCAGGTGTCTGTGGGGGGCCATGGCAGAGGCTGTAAGGGGGCAAGGGGGCAGAAGGAGACTGGTTGAGAGGCAGACTGCAGGCAGGGGAGCCCCTGAGGGTTTGCCGTGCTGTGTGTGGGTGTGGTGGCAGGGGGTTAGGGCAGGTCCCCCTGCTGGATGGTGAGATGGCAGCTGGGCTGGCCCAGGTCCCCCAGGGCTGAAGGGAAGCAGCAGGGTGGCAGGAAAGTAGCGCAGGGAGGCACACAGTAGATGTTAGTTGGGGAGCTGGGGAACAGGGGGCAAGGGGAAAGAGGGCATACTTGAGGAAGTGTCTGGTCTAGAGAGTGGGGGGAGCTGGAGGCATGGAAGGTCCCAGGAATCAGGGACTGACAGGACCAGATACCTGCACCCACCCACTGGATAGAAGCTGCAGCAGCCAGAGCAGATGCCCTGGCTTGCCTGGGCCCAGAGTGAGTCCCTCTGAGGATGAGGAAGTTGAGGAGGAGGTGAAGGAAGAGGAGGAGGAGGAGGAGGAGGGGAAGGAGGGCAGCTGTCAGTAGGCAATGGTATTAATAGAGGCCTCCACTATGGAGGCATGTGTCCAGGCAGTCACCCACCCAACCTCAGGGGCAGCTCAGGGCACCCAGTGACCTGGTGTGGGTATCTTTGGGGGGGGGGGACTGTCAGTCAGTCAGCAGGACTGTGTGTCAGTGCACATGGTGGGACAGGGGCCTGGCGGCCCTTGGCCCCCAGCCCTGGGCTGTCAGATGCCTGCCCCGTGGCCAGACACCCCCCACTCTGCCCATAGCCCCTAGGCCCGGCCCACCTGCTCCTGTTTTGGCCTTGGGCTCTGGCTCTGGTGGCTGGCCACCACCAGTTTTGGCCTGGGGCTCTGGGTCTGGTGGCTGTCCACCACCCCTCAGGTCAAGTTAAGGTTCGGGGTCATGGCTGCTGGTCCACTGGATGGGCAGGGTCCCTGCTACCTAGCAACCACAGGAGCCATCTGTGATGTCCTAGCCCCCGGCATTGTGTGCTGGCCACACTGGCACTGGGCAGCCCACCTGCCCTGCCACTAGGTCAGGCAGCAGCGCCCAGACGCCAGGGCCCTGGCACACAGGGACGGAAGGATAGGAAGACAGTGCTGACCGACGAGGGACCTCAGGGCTGGCAGCCAAGAGAAGAAAGAAGGAGGTGTACCCGGGATCCAGGGAGCCCAGGCCAGAGCTGCCTGCATGCCTGCCTGCCTTCCTGGATGTCTGTATGCTGCCTATGTCCAGGTAGGTTTCTCAGGTCCCCTCCACTCCTGTCCTCTCCTGTCCTCTCCTCTCCTCTCCATCCTTTCCCCTCTCCGCTCCTCTGCACCTTGCTTCTCTCCTGTTGTCTGTCCTCTCTTCCGGGTGCCCTGCTCAACAGCTCCAGCACTCGTGAAGGTTCTCCAGTGACCGCTGCTTGCAACCCCTTCCACCCCCTCCCTTCCCTGATGTGACCCAGCTCACAGGGTCACCGGCTCACCCCACCCACACCCACACCCGCCAACACATTCCCTGGTTCAGCCCCACTGCCCTATTCAGCCGAACTGGCTCCTTTGCAACCTACCTGTGCAGCGTTGATTGTCTTCATCATTCAAGGAGAGACCTCCTTTTGTACTTAGCTTGGTTGACTGGTGGATGGATGGATGATGGATGGATGGATGGATGGATGGATGGATGGATGGATGGAGGGACACGAAATGGATTGGTATTGTACAGGCAAAGCACCATCTATAGGGGTAGCTGAGACCGCTGGTTTCAGAGCTCTAGTCTGCTGTCAAATGTAAAGCATTAATTTATCAATAACAAAATTGAATAAGTACATAAATAAATAAATAAATATAAAAACTGGGTTAAAACATACATGGCGTCTTTGCCTTTCTGAATATGGTTGCTGTGAGGATCTTAACAAGGAAAGCAGTGTCCTGAGTAGCCCCTTGAAATAGTGGAATATTTCATTTTCCTTTCTTTTTCTTTTTCTTTTTCTTCTTTTACTTTCTATGTTCTTGATTATTTATTGGAATAAATGGTCAGGAGTTGAGAGGGAATGGAGGCACAGAGAGTTTGAGACACAGAGAGACACCTGCAGCACTTCTGCACCACTTGTAAAGATTTCCCCCGGCAGGTGGGGACCAGGGTCTTGAAGCCCAGTCCTCCTGCACTGTCACCTGAGTGCTTACCTGGGTGTGGCACCACCTGGTACCCTTGATGGGACACTTTTTTTTAGCAATGGAAAGAAATTCTCGTGGCAAGGTAATAAATAAATGAAGAAATAAATAAAAGTGCATTGACATTAACTCAGTGGAAACACACAGGGACATATACATGTCTGCTACCTGTATTACTAATTCATTTATTTATTGATTGCCTCAAGGGCTTATTGCCACAGCTCAGTGCCTGCGCCACCAATAATCCACAGCTCCTGCACTCCATATGTTCCCCTTTCGCTGCCCTTGTTGCTTGGTCACTGTGGTGGTGGTTATTGTTGTTGTTGTTGTTGTTGTTGTTGCTGTTGTTACTGACCTTGCATCTGACAGAGAAAAAAGGAGAGAGGAGGGGAAATACAGAGTGGGGGGAGAAAGATAGAGCCCCTAAACACCTGCTTCACCCCCTTAAAGCGACTTCCCTGCAGGTGGGGGTCTGGGGGCCAGACCCCAGATCCTCCCACCTGTCCCCTCTTTTCGCGAGCGCCACAAGCCCTTAACCCTCTGACACACCGCCAAACATCCCTGGATTTACTTGATAAGGCGATATGACCTGCCGAGTTTTGGATCCTCATTTTCCTGAGTATCACTCCTGGAGACAGTGTCATGACACGACACAAGGAGATCTCTGGTATCAGAGAGCGCCTGGAACAGCAGCTGGGGCTCTAGTGCCAGGGCAGGAGCAACTTCCCATCCACCCTCCACGGAGTCCACCTGCCTGCATTTTGGTCCTTTTCCCTCCAAAAAAGATTTTTCCCTTTTTTCACTGAGAAACAGGCAGCAGACTGGTTACCCAAGCAGGGGGGAAAAAAATAAAAAAGCCTTTTTTTTTATTTTTTATTTTTTTTTAACCGTACTGCATGACCATCTTCTGGGAAGTATAGGTTTTGAACCTGAAAACTCTGTCTGTCTGTCTGTGTCCTAGTCCACAGAAAGAGCCACTAGCCCAGCCAGATGTCGTGCTCAGAATAGGGTGTTTTTGCCACTCATAGGCCTGCACAGTGCACTAGGGATTGGACAGCCTGAGACCCAAATGTTACATTGTAGATGGATTGTTTGCAGTTCTTGCTCCCCAGGACATTGGACAGTCTCAACTCCCCTACAGCCAGAAAAAAAGACTCTTGACAGCCTTAGAGCAAATGGAGTGGCAGGGAGATGGGAGAGTGTTGCATGTGTGGGCTGCTCATGCCCAGGTGACTGTGGGGGGCCATGGCAGAGGCTGTAAGGGGGCAAGGGGGCAGAAGGAGACTGGTTGAGAGGCAGACTGCAGGCAGGGGAGCCCCTGAGGTTTTGCAGTGCAGTGTGTGGGTGTGGTGGCAGGGGGTTAGGGCAGGTCCCCCTGCTGGATGGTGAGATGGCAGCTGGGCTGGCCCAGGTCCCCCAGGGCTGAAGGGAAGCAGCAGGGTGGCAGGAAAGTAGCGCAGGGAGGCACACAGTAGATGTTAGTTGGGGAGCTGGGGAACAGGGGGCAAGGGGAAAGAGGGCATCCTTGAGGAAGTGTCTGGTCTAGAGAGTGGGGGGAGCTGGAGGCATGGAAGGTCCCAGGAATCAGGGACTGACAGGACCAGATACCTGCACCCACCCACTGGATAGAAGCTGCAGCAGCCAGAGCAGATGCCCTGGCTTGCCTGGGCCCAGAGTGAGTCCCTCTGAGGATGAGGAAGTTGAGGAGGAGGTGAAGGAAGAGGAGGAGGAGGAGGAGGTGGAGGAGGAGGAGGAGCGGAAGGAGGGCAGCTGTCAGTAGGCAATGGTATTAATAGAGGCCTCCACTATGGAGGCATGTGTCCAGGCAGTCACCCACCCAACCTCAGGGGCAGCTCAGGGCACCCAGGGACCTGGTGTGGGTATCTCTGGGGGGGGGGGACTGTCAGTCAGTCAGCAGGACTGTGTGTCAGTGCACATGGTGGGACAGGGGCCTGGCGGCCCTTGGCCCCCAGCCCTGGGCTGTCAGATGCCTGCCCCGTGGCCAGACACCCCCCACTCTGCCCATAGCCCCTAGGCCCGGCCCACCTGCTCCTGTTTTGGCCTTGGGCTCTGGCTCTGGTGGCTGGCCACCACCAGTTTTGGCCTGGGGCTCTGGGTCTGGTGGCTGGCCACCACCCCTCAGGTCAAGTTAAGGTTCGGGGTCATGGCTGCTGGTCCACTGGATGGGCAGGGTCCCCGCTACCTAGCAACCACAGGAGCCATCTGTGATGTCCTAGCCCCAGGCATTGTGTGCTGGCCACACTGGCACTGGGCAGCCCACCTGCCCTGCCACTAGGTCAGGCAGCAGCGCCCAGACGCCAGGGCCCTGGCACACAGGGACGGAAGGATAGGAAGACAGTGCTGACCGACGAGGGACCTCAGGGCTGGCAGCCAAGAGAAGAAAGAAGGAGGTGTACCCGGGATCCAGGGAGCCCAGGCCAGAGCTGCCTGCATGCCTGCCTGCCTTCCTGGATGTCTGTATGCTGCCTATGTCCAGGTAGGTTTCTCAGGTCCCCTCCACTCCTGTCCTCTCCTGTCCTCTCCTCTCCTCTCCATCCTTTCCCCTCTCTGCTCCTCTGCACCTTGCTTCTCTCCTCTTGTCTGTCCTCTCTTCCGGGTGCCCTGCTCACCAGCTCCAGCACTCGTGAAGGTTCTCCAGTGACCGCTGCTTGCAACCCCTTCCACCCCCTCCCTTCCCTGATGTGACCCAGCTCACAGGGTCACCGGCTCACCCCACCCACACCCACACCCGCCAACACATTCCCTGGTTCAGCCCCACTGCCCTATTCAGCCGAACTGGCTCCTTTGCAACCTACCTGTGCAGCGTTGATTGTCTTCATCATTCAAGGAGAGACCTCCTTTTGTACTTAGCTTGGTTGACTGGTGGATTGATGGATGATGGATGGATGGATGGATGGATGGATGGATGGATGGATGGATGGACACGTCAATGGATTGGTATTGTACAGGCAAAGCACCATCTATAGGGGTAGCTGAGACCGCTGGTTTCAGAGCTCTAGTCTGCTGTCAAATGTAAAGCATTAATTTATCAATAACAAAATTGAATAAGTACATAAATAAATAAATAAATATAAAAACTGGGTTAAAACATACATGGCGTCTTTGCCTTTCTGAATATGGTTGCTGTGAGGATCTTAACAAGGAAAGCAGTGTCCTGAGTAGCCCCTTGAAATAGTGGAATATTTCATTTTCCTTTCTTTTTCTTTTTCTTTTTCTTCTTTTACTTTCTATGTTCTTGATTATTTATTGGAATAAATGGTCAGGAGTTGAGAGGGAATGGAGGCACAGAGAGTTTGAGACACAGAGAGACACCTGCAGCACTTCTGCACCACTTGTAAAGATTTCCACCGGCAGTTGGGGACCAGGGTCTTGAAGCCCAGTCCTCCTGCACTGTCACCTGAGTGCTTACCTGGGTGTGGCACCACCTGGTACCCTTGATGGGACACTTTTTTTTAGCAATGGAAAGAAATTCTCGTGGCAAGGTAATAAATAAATGAAGAAATAAATAAAAGTGCATTGACATTAACTCAGTGGAAACACACAGGGACATATACATGTCTGCTACCTGTATTACTAATTCATTTATTTATTGATTGCCTCAAGGGCTTATTGCCACAGCTCAGTGCCTGCGCCACCAATAATCCACAGCTCCTGCACTCCATATGTTCCCCTTTCGCTGCCCTTGTTGCTTGGTCACTGTGGTGGTGGTTATTGTTGTTGTTGTTGTTGTTGTTGCTGTTGTTACTGACCTTGCATCTGACAGAGAAAAAAGGAGAGAGGAGGGGAAATACAGAGTGGGGGGAGAAAGATAGAGCCCCTAAACACCTGCTTCACCCCCTTAAAGCGACTTCCCTGCAGGTGGGGGTCTGGGGTCCAGACCCCAGATCCTCCCACCTGTCCCCTGTTTTCGCGAGCGCCACAAGCCCTTAACCCTCTGACACACCGCCAAACATCCCTGGATTTACTTGATAAGGCGATATGACCTGCCGAGTTTTGGATCCTCATTTTCCTGAGTATCACTCCTGGAGACAGTGTCATGACACGACACAAGGAGATCTCTGGTATCAGAGAGCGCCTGGAACAGCAGCTGGGGCTCTAGTGCCAGGGCAGGAGCAACTTCCCATCCACCCTCCACGGAGTCCACCTGCCTGCATTTTGGTCCTTTTCCCTCCAAAAAAGATTTTTCCCTTTTTTCACTGAGAAACAGGCAGCAGACTGGTTACCCAAGCAGGGGGAAAAAAAATTAAAAAGACTTTTTTTTTTTTTTTTTTAACCGTACTGCATGACCATCTTCTGGGAAGTATAGGTTTTGAACCTGAAAACTCTGTCTGTCTGTCTGTGTCCTAGTCCACAGAAAGAGCCACTAGCCCAGCCAGATGTCGTGCTCAGAATAGGGTGTTTTTGCCACTCATAGGCCTACACAGTGCACTAGGGATTGGACAGCCTGAGACCCAAATGTTACATTGTAGATGGATTGTTTGCAGTTCTTGCTCCCCAGGACATTGGACAGTCTCAACTCCCCTACAGCCAGAAAAAAAGACTCTTGACAGCCTTAGAGCAAATGGAGTGGCAGGGAGATGGGAGAGTGTTGCATGTGTGGGCTGCTCATGCCCAGGTGACTGTGGGGGGCCATAGCAGAGGCTGTAAGGGGGCAAGGGGGCAGAAGGAGACTGGTTGAGAGGCAGACTGCAGGCAGGGGAGCCCCTGAGGGTTTGCAGTGCTGTGTGTGGGTGTGGTGGCAGGGGGTTAGGGCAGGTCCCCCTGCTGGATGGTGAGATGGCAGCTGGGCTGGCCCAGGTCCCCCAGGGCTGAAGGGAAGCAGCAGGGTGGCAGGAAAGTAGCGCAGGGAGGCACACAGTAGATGTTAGTTGGGGAGCTGGGGAACAGGGGGCAAGGGGAAAGAGGGCATCCTTGAGGAAGTGTCTGGTCTAGAGAGTGGGGGGAGCTGGAGGCATGGAAGGTCCCAGGAATCAGGGACTGACAGGACCAGATACCTGCACCCACCCACTGGATAGAAGCTGCAGCAGCCAGAGCAGATGCCCTGGCTTGCCTGGGCCCAGAGTGAGTCCCTCTGAGGATGAGGAAGTTGAGGAGGAGGTGAAGGAAGAGGAGGAGGAGGAGGAGGAGGAGGAGGAGGAGGAGGAGGAGGGGAAGGAGGGCAGCTGTCAGTAGGCAATGGTATTAATAGAGGCCTCCACTATGGAGGCATGTGTCCAGGCAGTCACCCACCCAACCTCAGGGGCAGCTCAGGGCACCCAGGGACCTGGTGTGGGTATCTCTGGGGGGGGGACTGTCAGTCAGTCAGCAGGACTGTGTGTCAGTGCACATGGTGGGACAGGGGCCTGGCGGCCCTTGGCCCCCAGCCCTGGGCTGTCAGATGCCTGCCCCGTGGCCAGACACCCCCCACTCTGCCCATAGCCCCTAGGCCCGGCCCACCTGCTCCTGTTTTGGCCTTGGGCTCTGGCTCTGGTGGCTGGCCACCACCAGTTTTGGCCTGGGGCTCTGGGTCTGGTGGCTGGCCACCACCCCTCAGGTCAAGTTAAGGTTCGGGGTCATGGCTGCTGGTCCACTGGATGGGCAGGGTCCCCGCTACCTAGCAACCACAGGAGCCATCTGTGATGTCCTAGCCCCAGGCATTGTGTGCTGGCCACACTGGCACTGGGCAGCCCACCTGCCCTGCCACTAGGTCAGGCAGCAGCGCCCAGACGCCAGGGCCCTGGCACACAGGGACGGAAGGATAGGAAGACAGTGCTGACCGACGAGGGACCTCAGGGCTGGCAGCCAAGAGAAGAAAGAAGGAGGTGTACCCGGGATCCAGGGAGCCCAGGCCAGAGCTGCCTGCATGCCTGCCTGCCTTCCTGGATGTCTGTATGCTGCCTATGTCCAGGTAGGTTTCTCAGGTCCCCTCCACTCCTGTCCTCTCCTGTCCTCTCCTCTCCTCTCCATCCTTTCCCCTCTCTGCTCCTCTGCACCTTGCTTCTCTCCTCTTGTCTGTCCTCTCTTCCGGGTGCCCTGCTCACCAGCTCCAGCACTCCTGAAGGTTCTCCAGTGACCGCTGCTTGCAACCCCTTCCACCCCCTCCCTTCCCTGATGTGACCCAGCTCACAGGGTCACCGGCTCACCCCACCCACACCCACACCCGCCAACACATTCCCTGGTTCAGCCCCACTGCCCTATTCAGCCGAACTGGCTCCTTTGCAACCTACCTGTGCAGCGTTGATTGTCTTCATCATTCAAGGAGAGACCTCCTTTTGTACTTAGCTTGGTTGACTGGTGGATGGATGGATGATGGATGGATGGATGGATGGATGGATGGATGGATGGATGGATGGACACGTCAATGGATTGGTATTGTACAGGCAAAGCACCATCTATAGGGGTAGCTGAGACCGCTGGTTTCAGAGCTCTAGTCTGCTGTCAAATGTAAAGCATTAATTTATCAATAACAAAATTGAATAAGTACATAAATAAATAAATAAATATAAAAACTGGGTTAAAACATACATGGCGTCTTTGCCTTTCTGAATATGGTTGCTGTGAGGATCTTAACAAGGAAAGCAGTGTCCTGAGTAGCCCCTTGAAATAGTGGAATATTTCATTTTCCTTTCTTTTTCTTTTTCTTTTTCTTCTTTTACTTTCTATGTTCTTGATTATTTATTGGAATAAATGGTCAGGAGTTGAGAGGGAATGGAGGCACAGAGAGTTTGAGACACAGAGAGACACCTGCAGCACTTCTGCACCACTTGTAAAGATTTCCACCGGCAGTTGGGGACCAGGGTCTTGAAGCCCAGTCCTCCTGCACTGTCACCTGAGTGCTTACCTGGGTGTGGCACCACCTGGTACCCTTGATGGGACACTTTTTTTTAGCAATGGAAAGAAATTCTCGTGGCAAGGTAATAAATAAATGAAGAAATAAATAAAAGTGCATTGACATTAACTCAGTGGAAACACACAGGGACATATACATGTCTGCTACCTGTATTACTAATTCATTTATTTATTGATTGCCTCAAGGGCTTATTGCCACAGCTCAGTGCCTGCGCCACCAATAATCCACAGCTCCTGCACTCCATATGTTCCCCTTTCGCTGCCCTTGTTGCTTGGTCACTGTGGTGGTGGTTATTGTTGTTGTTGTTGTTGTTGTTGTTGCTGTTGTTACTGACCTTGCATCTGACAGAGAAAAAAGGAGAGAGGAGGGGAAATACAGAGTGGGGGGAGAAAGATAGAGCCCCTAAACACCTGCTTCACCCCCTTAAAGCGACTTCCCTGCAGGTGGGGGTCTGGGGGCCAGACCCCAGATCCTCCCACCTGTCCCCTCTTTTCGCGAGCGCCACAAGCCCTTAACCCTCTGACACACCGCCAAACATCCCTGGATTTACTTGATAAGGCGATATGACCTGCCGAGTTTTGGATCCTCATTTTCCTGAGTATCACTCCTGGAGACAGTGTCATGACACGACACAAGGAGATCTCTGGTATCAGAGAGCGCCTGGAACAGCAGCTGGGGCTCTAGTGCCAGGGCAGGAGCAACTTCCCATCCACCCTCCACGGAGTCCACCTGCCTGCATTTTGGTCCTTTTCCCTCCAAAAAAGATTTTTCCCTTTTTTCACTGAGAAACAGGCAGCAGACTGGTTACTCAAGCAGGGGGAAAAAAAATAAAAAAGCCTTTTTTTTTTTTTTTTTTTTTTTTAACCGTACTGCATGACCATCTTCTGGGAAGTATAGGTTTTGAACCTGAAAACTCTGTCTGTCTGTCTGTGTCCTAGTCCACAGAAAGAGCCACTAGCCCAGCCAGATGTCGTGCTCAGAATAGGGTGTTTTTGCCACTCATAGGCCTGCACAGTGCACTAGGGATTGGACAGCCTGAGACCCAAATGTTACATTGTAGATGGATTGTTTGCAGTTCTTGCTCCCCAGGACATTGGACAGTCTCAACTCCCCTACAGCCAGAAAAAAAGACTCTTGACAGCCTTAGAGCAAATGGAGTGGCAGGGAGATGGGAGAGTGTTGCATGTGTGGGCTGCTCATGCCCAGGTGACTGTGGGGGGCCATGGCAGAGGCTGTAAGGGGGCAAGGGGGCAGAAGGAGACTGGTTGAGAGGCAGACTGCAGGCAGGGGAGCCCCTGAGGGTTTGCAGTGCTGTGTGTGGGTGTGGTGGCAGGGGGTTAGGGCAGGTCCCCCTGCTGGATGGTGAGATGGCAGCTGGGCTGGCCCAGGTCCCCCAGGGCTGAAGGGAAGCAGCAGGGTGGCAGGAAAGTAGTGCAGGGAGGCACACAGTAGATGTTAGTTGGGGAGCTGGGGAACAGGGGGCAAGGGGAAAGAGGGCATCCTTGAGGAAGTGTCTGGTCTAGAGAGTGGGGGGAGCTGGAGGCATGGAAGGTCCCAGGAATCAGGGACTGACAGGACCAGATACCTGCACCCACCCACTGGATAGAAGCTGCAGCAGCCAGAGCAGATGCCCTGGCTTGCCTGGGCCCAGAGTGAGTCCCTCTGAGGATGAGGAAGTTGAGGAGGAGGTGAAGGAAGAGGAGGAGGAGGAGGAGGAGGAGGAGGAGGAGGAGGAGGAGGGGAAGGAGGGCAGCTGTCAGTAGGCAATGGTATTAATAGAGGCCTCCACTATGGAGGCATGTGTCCAGGCAGTCACCCACCCAACCTCAGGGGCAGCTCAGGGCACCCAGGGACCTGGTGTGGGTATCTCTGGGGGGGGGACTGTCAGTCAGTCAGCAGGACTGTGTGTCAGTGCACATGGTGGGACAGGGGCCTGGCGGCCCTTGGCCCCCAGCCCTGGGCTGTCAGATGCCTGCCCCGTGGCCAGACACCCCCCACTCTGCCCATAGCCCCTAGACCCGGCCCACCTGCTCCTGTTTTGGCCTTGGGCTCTGGCTCTGGTGGCTGGCCACCACCAGTTTTGGCCTGGGGCTCTGGGTCTGGTGGCTGGCCACCACCCCTCAGGTCAAGTTAAGGTTCGGGGTCATGGCTGCTGGTCCACTGGATGGGCAGGGTCCCCGTTACCTAGCAACCGCAGGAGCCATCTGTGATGTCCTAGCCCCCGGCATTGTGTGCTGGCCACACTGGCACTGGGCAGCCCACCTGCCCTGCCACTAGGTCAGGCAGCAACGCCCAGACGCCAGGGCCCTGGCACACAGGGACGGAAGGATAGGAAGACAGTGCTGACCGACAAGGGACCTCAGGGCTGGCAGCCAAGAGAAGAAAGAAGGAGGTGTACCCGGGATCCAGGGAGCCCAGGCCAGAGCTGCCTGCATGCCTGCCTGCCTTCCTGGATGTCTGTATGCTGCCTATGTCCAGGTAGGTTTCTCAGGTCCCCTCCACTCCTGTCCTCTCCTGTCCTCTCCTCTCCTCTCCATCCTTTCCCCTCTCGGCTCCTCTGCACCTTGCTTCTCTCCTCTTGTCTGTCCTCTCTTCCGGGTGCCCTGCTCACCAGCTCCAGCACTCCTGAAGGTTCTCCAGTGACCGCTGCTTGCAACCCCTTCCACCCCCTCCCTTCCCTGATGTGACCCAGCTCACAGGGTCACCGGCTCACCCCACCCACACCCACACCCGCCAACACATTCCCTGGTTCAGCCCCACTGCCCTATTCAGCCGAACTGGCTCCTTTGCAACCTACCTGTGCAGCGTTGATTGTCTTCATCATTCAAGGAGAGACCTCCTTTTGTACTTAGCTTGGTTGACTGGTGGATGGATGGATGATGGATGGATGGATGGATGGATGGATGGAGGGACACGTCAATGGATTGGTATTGTACAGGCAAAGCACCATCTATAGGGGTAGCTGAGACCGCTGGTTTCAGAGCTCTAGTCTGCTGTCAAATGTAAAGCATTAATTTATCAATAACAAAATTGAATAAGTACATAAATAAATAAATAAATATAAAAACTGGGTTAAAACATACATGGCGTCTTTGCCTTTCTGAATATGGTTGCTGTGAGGATCTTAACAAGGAAAGCAGTGTCCTGAGTAGCCCCTTGAAATAGTGGAATATTTCATTTTCCTTTCTTTTTCTTTTTCTTTTTCTTCTTTTACTTTCTATGTTCTTGATTATTTATTGGAATAAATGGTCAGGAGTTGAGAGGGAATGGAGGCACAGAGAGTTTGAGACACAGAGAGACACCTGCAGCACTTCTGCACCACTTGTAAAGATTTCCCCCGGCAGGTGGGGACCAGGGTCTTGAAGCCCAGTGCTCCTGCACTGTCACCTGAGTGCTTACCTGGGTGTGGCACCACCTGGTACCCTTGATGGGACACTTTTTTTTAGCAATGGAAAGAAATTCTCGTGGCAAGGTAATAAATAAATGAAGAAATAAATAAAAGTGCATTGACATTAACTCAGTGGAAACACACAGGGACATATAAATGTCTGCTACCTGTATTACTAATTCATTTATTTATTGATTGCCTCAAGGGCTTATTGCCACAGCTCAGTGCCTGCGCCACGAATAATCCATAGCTCCTGCACTCCATATGTTCCCCTTTCGCTGCCCTTGTTGCTTGGTCACTGTGGTGGTGGTTATTGTTGTTGTTGTTGTTGTTGTTGATGCTGTTGTTACTGACCTTGCATCTGACAGAGAAAAAAGGAGAGAGGAGGGGAAATACAGAGTGGGGGGAGAAAGATAGAGCCCCTAAACACCTGCTTCACCCCCTTAAAGCGACTTCCCTGCAGGTGGGGGTCTGGGGGCCAGACCCCAGATCCTCCCACCTGTCCCCTCTTTTCGCGAGCGCCACAAGCCCTTAACCCTCTGACACACCGCCAAACATCCCTGGATTTACTTGATAAGGCGATATGACCTGCCGAGTTTTGGATCCTCATTTTCCTGAGTATCACTCCTGGAGACAGTGTCATGACACGACACAAGGAGATCTCTGGTATCAGAGAGCGCCTGGAACAGCAGCTGGGGCTCTAGTGCCAGGGCAGGAGCAACTTCCCATCCACCCTCCACGGAGTCCACCTGCCTGCATTTTGGTCCTTTTCCCTCCAAAAAAGATTTTTCCCTTTTTTCACTGAGAAACAGGCAGCAGACTGGTTACCCAAGCAGGGGGGAAAAAAATAAAAAAGCCTTTTTTTTTATTTTTTATTTTTTTTTAACCGTACTGCATGACCATCTTCTGGGAAGTATAGGTTTTGAACCTGAAAACTCTGTCTGTCTGTCTGTGTCCTAGTCCACAGAAAGAGCCACTAGCCCAGCCAGATGTCGTGCTCAGAATAGGGTGTTTTTGCCACTCATAGGCCTGCACAGTGCACTAGGGATTGGACAGCCTGAGACCCAAATGTTACATTGTAGATGGATTGTTTGCAGTTCTTGCTCCCCAGGACATTGGACAGTCTCAACTCCCCTACAGCCAGAAAAAAAGACTCTTGACAGCCTTAGAGCAAATGGAGTGGCAGGGAGATGGGAGAGTGTTGCATGTGTGGGCTGCTCATGCCCAGGTGACTGTGGGGGGCCATGGCAGAGGCTGTAAGGGGGCAAGGGGGCAGAAGGAGACTGGTTGAGAGGCAGACTGCAGGCAGGGGAGCCCCTGAGGTTTTGCAGTGCAGTGTGTGGGTGTGGTGGCAGGGGGTTAGGGCAGGTCCCCCTGCTGGATGGTGAGATGGCAGCTGGGCTGGCCCAGGTCCCCCAGGGCTGAAGGGAAGCAGCAGGGTGGCAGGAAAGTAGCGCAGGGAGGCACACAGTAGATGTTAGTTGGGGAGCTGGGGAACAGGGGGCAAGGGGAAAGAGGGCATCCTTGAGGAAGTGTCTGGTCTAGAGAGTGGGGGGAGCTGGAGGCATGGAAGGTCCCAGGAATCAGGGACTGACAGGACCAGATACCTGCACCCACCCACTGGATAGAAGCTGCAGCAGCCAGAGCAGATGCCCTGGCTTGCCTGGGCCCAGAGTGAGTCCCTCTGAGGATGAGGAAGTTGAGGAGGAGGTGAAGGAAGAGGAGGAGGAGGAGGAGGTGGAGGAGGAGGAGGAGCGGAAGGAGGGCAGCTGTCAGTAGGCAATGGTATTAATAGAGGCCTCCACTATGGAGGCATGTGTCCAGGCAGTCACCCACCCAACCTCAGGGGCAGCTCAGGGCACCCAGGGACCTGGTGTGGGTATCTCTGGGGGGGGGGGGACTGTCAGTCAGTCAGCAGGACTGTGTGTCAGTGCACATGGTGGGACAGGGGCCTGGCGGCCCTTGGCCCCCAGCCCTGGGCTGTCAGATGCCTGCCCCGTGGCCAGACACCCCCCACTCTGCCCATAGCCCCTAGGCCCGGCCCACCTGCTCCTGTTTTGGCCTTGGGCTCTGGCTCTGGTGGCTGGCCACCACCAGTTTTGGCCTGGGGCTCTGGGTCTGGTGGCTGGCCACCACCCCTCAGGTCAAGTTAAGGTTCGGGGTCATGGCTGCTGGTCCACTGGATGGGCAGGGTCCCCGCTACCTAGCAACCACAGGAGCCATCTGTGATGTCCTAGCCCCAGGCATTGTGTGCTGGCCACACTGGCACTGGGCAGCCCACCTGCCCTGCCACTAGGTCAGGCAGCAGCGCCCAGACGCCAGGGCCCTGGCACACAGGGACGGAAGGATAGGAAGACAGTGCTGACCGACGAGGGACCTCAGGGCTGGCAGCCAAGAGAAGAAAGAAGGAGGTGTACCCGGGATCCAGGGAGCCCAGGCCAGAGCTGCCTGCATGCCTGCCTGCCTTCCTGGATGTCTGTATGCTGCCTATGTCCAGGTAGGTTTCTCAGGTCCCCTCCACTCCTGTCCTCTCCTGTCCTCTCCTCTCCTCTCCATCCTTTCCCCTCTCTGCTCCTCTGCACCTTGCTTCTCTCCTCTTGTCTGTCCTCTCTTCCGGGTGCCCTGCTCACCAGCTCCAGCACTCGTGAAGGTTCTCCAGTGACCGCTGCTTGCAACCCCTTCCACCCCCTCCCTTCCCTGATGTGACCCAGCTCACAGGGTCACCGGCTCACCCCACCCACACCCACACCCGCCAACACATTCCCTGGTTCAGCCCCACTGCCCTATTCAGCCGAACTGGCTCCTTTGCAACCTACCTGTGCAGCGTTGATTGTCTTCATCATTCAAGGAGAGACCTCCTTTTGTACTTAGCTTGGTTGACTGGTGGATTGATGGATGATGGATGGATGGATGGATGGATGGATGGATGGATGGATGGATGGATGGACACGTCAATGGATTGGTATTGTACAGGCAAAGCACCATCTATAGGGGTAGCTGAGACCGCTGGTTTCAGAGCTCTAGTCTGCTGTCAAATGTAAAGCATTAATTTATCAATAACAAAATTGAATAAGTACATAAATAAATAAATAAATATAAAAACTGGGTTAAAACATACATGGCGTCTTTGCCTTTCTGAATATGGTTGCTGTGAGGATCTTAACAAGGAAAGCAGTGTCCTGAGTAGCCCCTTGAAATAGTGGAATATTTCATTTTCCTTTCTTTTTCTTTTTCTTTTTCTTCTTTTACTTTCTATGTTCTTGATTATTTATTGGAATAAATGGTCAGGAGTTGAGAGGGAATGGAGGCACAGAGAGTTTGAGACACAGAGAGACACCTGCAGCACTTCTGCACCACTTGTAAAGATTTCCACCGGCAGTTGGGGACCAGGGTCTTGAAGCCCAGTCCTCCTGCACTGTCACCTGAGTGCTTACCTGGGTGTGGCACCACCTGGTACCCTTGATGGGACACTTTTTTTTAGCAATGGAAAGAAATTCTCGTGGCAAGGTAATAAATAAATGAAGAAATAAATAAAAGTGCATTGACATTAACTCAGTGGAAACACACAGGGACATATACATGTCTGCTACCTGTATTACTAATTCATTTATTTATTGATTGCCTCAAGGGCTTATTGCCACAGCTCAGTGCCTGCGCCACCAATAATCCACAGCTCCTGCACTCCATATGTTCCCCTTTCGCTGCCCTTGTTGCTTGGTCACTGTGGTGGTGGTTATTGTTGTTGTTGTTGTTGTTGTTGTTGCTGTTGTTACTGACCTTGCATCTGACAGAGAAAAAAGGAGAGAGGAGGGGAAATACAGAGTGGGGGGAGAAAGATAGAGCCCCTAAACACCTGCTTCACCCCCTTAAAGCGACTTCCCTGCAGGTGGGGGTCTGGGGGCCAGACCCCAGATCCTCCCACCTGTCCCCTCTTTTCGCGAGCGCCACAAGCCCTTAACCCTCTGACACACCGCCAAACATCCCTGGATTTACTTGATAAGGCGATATGACCTGCCGAGTTTTGGATCCTCATTTTCCTGAGTATCACTCCTGGAGACAGTGTCATGACACGACACAAGGAGATCTCTGGTATCAGAGATCGCCTGGAACAGCAGCTGGGGCTCTAGTGCCAGGGCAGGAGCAACTTCCCATCCACCCTCCACGGAGTCCACCTGCCTGCATTTTGGTCCTTTTCCCTCCAAAAAAGATTTTTCCCTTTTTTCACTGAGAAACAGGCAGCAGACTGGTTACTCAAGCAGGGGGAAAAAAAATAAAAAAGCCTTTTTTTTTTTTTTTTTTTTTTTTTAACCGTACTGCATGACCATCTTCTGGGAAGTATAGGTTTTGAACCTGAAAACTCTGTCTGTCTGTCTGTGTCCTAGTCCACAGAAAGAGCCACTAGCCCAGCCAGATGTCGTGCTCAGAATAGGGTGTTTTTGCCACTCTTAGGCCTGCACAGTGCACTAGGGATTGGACAGCCTGAGACCCAAATGTTACATTGTAGATGGATTGTTTGCAGTTCTTGCTCCCCAGGACATTGGACAGTCTCAACTCCCCTACAGCCAGAAAAAAAGACTCTTGACAGCCTTAGAGCAAATGGAGTGGCAGGGAGATGGGAGAGTGTTGCATGTGTGGGCTGCTCATGCCCAGGTGACTGTGGGGGGCCATGGCAGAGGCTGTAAGGGGGCAAGGGGGCAGAAGGAGACTGGTTGAGAGGCAGACTGCAGGCAGGGGAGCCCCTGAGGGTTTGCAGTGCTGTGTGTGGGTGTGGTGGCAGGGGGTTAGGGCAGGTCCCCCTGCTGGATGGTGAGATGGCAGCTGGGCTGGCCCAGGTCCCCCAGGGCTGAAGGGAAGCAGCAGGGTGGCAGGAAAGTAGCGCAGGGAGGCACACAGTAGATGTTAGTTGGGGAGCTGGGGAACAGGGGGCAAGGGGAAAGAGGGCATCCTTGAGGAAGTGTCTGGTCTAGAGAGTGGGGGGAGCTGGAGGCATGGAAGGTCCCAGGAATCAGGGACTGACAGGACCAGATACCTGCACCCACCCACTGGATAGAAGCTGCAGCAGCCAGAGCAGATGCCCTGGCTTGCCTGGGCCCAGAGTGAGTCCCTCTGAGGATGAGGAAGTTGAGGAGGAGGTGAAGGAAGAGGAGGAGGAGGAGAAGGAGGAGGAGGAGTAGGGGAAGGAGGGCAGCTGTCAGTAGGCAATGGTATTAATAGAGGCCTCCACTATGGAGGCATGTGTCCAGGCAGTCAACCACCCAACCTCAGGGGCAGCTCAGGGCACCCAGGGACCTGGTGTGGGTATCTCTGGGGGGGGGGACTGTCAGTCAGTCAGCAGGACTGTGTGTCAGTGCACATGGTGGGACAGGGGCCTGGCGGCCCTTGGCCCCCAGCCCTGGGCTGTCAGATGCCTGCCCCGTGGCCAGACACCCCCCACTCTGCCCATAGCCCCTAGGCCTGGCCCACCTGCTCCTGTTTTGGCCTTGGGCTCTGGCTCTGGTGGCTGGCCACCACCAGTTTTGGCCTGGGGCTCTGGGTCTGGTGGCTGTCCACCACCCCTCAGGTCAAGTTAAGGTTCGGGGTCATGGCTGCTGGTCCACTGGATGGGCAGGGTCCCCGCTACCTAGCAACCACAGGAGCCATCTGTGATGTCCTAGCCCCCGGCATTGTGTGCTGGCCACACTGGCACTGGGCAGCCCACCTGCCCTGCCACTAGGTCAGGCAGCAGCGCCCAGACGCCAGGGCCCTGGCACACAGGGACGGAAGGATAGGAAGACAGTGCTGACCGACGAGGGACCTCAGGGCTGGCAGCCAAGAGAAGAAAGAAGGAGGTGTACCCGGGATCCAGGGAGCCCAGGCCAGAGCTGCCTGCATGCCTGCCTGCCTTCCTGGATGTCTGTATGCTGCCTATGTCCAGGTAGGTTTCTCAGGTCCCCTCCACTCCTGTCCTCTCCTGTCCTCTCCTCTCCTCTCCATCCTTTCCCCTCTCCGCTCCTCTGCACCTTGCTTCTCTCCTGTTGTCTGTCCTCTCTTCCGGGTGCCCTGCTCAACAGCTCCAGCACTCGTGAAGGTTCTCCAGTGACCGCTGCTTGCAACCCCTTCCACCCCCTCCCTTCCCTGATGTGACCCAGCTCACAGGGTCACCGGCTCACCCCACCCACACCCACACCCGCCAACACATTCCCTGGTTCAGCCCCACTGCCCTATTCAGCCGAACTGGCTCCTATGCAACCTACCTGTGCAGCGTTGATTGTCTTCATCATTCAAGGAGAGACCTCCTTTTGTACTTAGCTTGGTTGACTGGTGGATGGATGGATGATGGATGGATGGATGGATGGATGGATGGATGGATGGATGGAGGGACACGAAATGGATTGGTATTGTACAGGCAAAGCACCATCTATAGGGGTAGCTGAGACCGCTGGTTTCAGAGCTCTAGTCTGCTGTCAAATGTAAAGCATTAATTTATCAATAACAAAATTGAATAAGTACATAAATAAATAAATAAATATAAAAACTGGGTTAAAACATACATGGCGTCTTTGCCTTTCTGAATATGGTTGCTGTGAGGATCTTAACAAGGAAAGCAGTGTCCTGAGTAGCCCCTTGAAATAGTGGAATATTTCATTTTCCTTTCTTTTTCTTTTTCTTTTTCTTCTTTTACTTTCTATGTTCTTGATTATTTATTGGAATAAATGGTCAGGAGTTGAGAGGGAATGGAGGCACAGAGAGTTTGAGACACAGAGAGACACCTGCAGCACTTCTGCACCACTTGTAAAGATTTCCACCGGCAGTTGGGGACCAGGGTCTTGAAGCCCAGTCCTCCTGCACTGTCACCTGAGTGCTAACCTGGGTGTGGTACCACATGGTACCCTTGATGGGACACTTTTTTTTAGCAATGGAAAGAAATTCTCGTGGCAAGGTAATAAATAAATGAAGAAATAAATAAAAGTGCATTGACATTAACTCAGTGGAAACACACAGGGACATATACATGTCTGCTACCTGTATTACTAATTCATTTATTTATTGATTGCCTCAAGGGCTTATTGCCACAGCTCAGTGCCTGCGCCACCAATAATCCACAGCTCCTGCACTCCATATGTTCCCCTTTCGCTGCCCTTGTTGCTTGGTCACTGTGGTGGTGGTTATTGTTGTTGTTGTTGTTGTTGTTGTTGCTGTTGTTACTGACCTTGCATCTGACAGAGAAAAAAGGAGAGAGGAGGGGAAATACAGAGTGGGGGGAGAAAGATAGAGCCCCTAAACACCTGCTTCACCCCCTTAAAGCGACTTCCCTGCAGGTGGGGGTCTGGGGGCCAGACCCCAGATCCTCCCACCTGTCCCCTCTTTTCGCGAGCGCCACAAGCCCTTAACCCTCTGACACACCGCCAAACATCCCTGGATTTACTTGATAAGGCGATATGACCTGCCGAGTTTTGGATCCTCATTTTCCTGAGTATCACTCCTGGAGACAGTGTCATGACACGACACAAGGAGATCTCTGGTATCAGAGAGCGCCTGGAACAGCAGCTGGGGCTCTAGTGCCAGGGCAGGAGCAACTTCCCATCCACCCTCCACGGAGTCCACCTGCCTGCATTTTGGTCCTTTTCCCTCCAAAAAAGATTTTTCCCTTTTTTCACTGAGAAACAGGCAGCAGACTGGTTACCCAAGCAGGGGGGAAAAAATAAAAAAGCCTTTTTTTTTATTTTTTATTTTTTTTTAACCGTACTGCATGACCATCTTCTGGGAAGTATAGGTTTTGAACCTGAAAACTCTGTCTGTCTGTCTGTGTCCTAGTCCACAGAAAGAGCCACTAGCCCAGCCAGATGTCGTGCTCAGAATAGGGTGTTTTTGCCACTCATAGGCCTGCACAGTGCACTAGGGATTGGACAGCCTGAGACCCAAATGTTACATTGTAGATGGATTGTTTGCAGTTCTTGCTCCCCAGGACATTGGACAGTCTCAACTCCCCTACAGCCAGAAAAAAAGACTCTTGACAGCCTTAGAGCAAATGGAGTGGCAGGGAGATGGGAGAGTGTTGCATGTGTGGGCTGCTCATGCCCAGGTGACTGTGGGGGGCCATGGCAGAGGCTGTAAGGGGGCAAGGGGGCAGAGGAGACTGGTTGAGAGGCAGACTGCAGGCAGGGGAGCCCCTGAGGTTTTGCAGTGCTGTGTGTGGGTGTGGTGGCAGGGGGTTAGGGCAGGTCCCCCTGCTGGATGGTGAGATGGCAGCTGGGCTGGCCCAGGTCCCCCAGGGCTGAAGGGAAGCAGCAGGGTGGCAGGAAAGTAGCGCAGGGAGGCACACAGTAGATGTTAGTTGGGGAGCTGGGGAACAGGGGGCAAGGGGAAAGAGGGCATCCTTGAGGAAGTGTCTGGTCTAGAGAGTGGGGGGAGCTGGAGGCATGGAAGGTCCCAGGAATCAGGGACTGACAGGACCAGATACCTGCACCCACCCACTGGATAGAAGCTGCAGCAGCCAGAGCAGATGCCCTGGCTTGCCTGGGCCCAGAGTGAGTCCCTCTGAGGATGAGGAAGTTGAGGAGGAGGTGAAGGAAGAGGAGGAGGAGGAGGAGGAGGAGGAGGAGGGGAAGGAGGGCAGCTGTCAGTAGGCAATGGTATTAATAGAGGCCTCCACTATGGAGGCATGTGTCCAGGCAGTCACCCACCCAACCTCAGGGGCAGCTCAGGGCACCCAGGGACCTGGTGTGGGTATCTCTGGGGGGGGGGACTGTCAGTCAGTCAGCAGGACTGTGTGTCAGTGCACATGGTGGGACAGGGGCCTGGCGGCCCTTGGCCCCCAGCCCTGGGCTGTCAGATGCCTGCCCCGTGGCCAGACACCCCCCACTCTGCCCATAGCCCCTAGGCCCGGCCCACCTGCTCCTGTTTTGGCCTTGGGCTCTGGCTCTGGTGGCTGGCCACCACCAGTTTTGGCCTGGGGCTCTGGGTCTGGTGGCTGGCCACCACCCCTCAGGTCAAGTTAAGGTTCGGGGTCATGGCTGCTGGTCCACTGGATGGGCAGGGTCCCCGCTACCTAGCAACCACAGGAGCCATCTGTGATGTCCTAGCCCCAGGCATTGTGTGCTGGCCACACTGGCACTGGGCAGCCCACCTGCCCTGCCACTAGGTCAGGCAGCAGCGCCCAGACGCCAGGGCCCTGGCACACAGGGACGGAAGGATAGGAAGACAGTGCTGACCGACGAGGGACCTCAGGGCTGGCAGCCAAGAGAAGAAAGAATGAGGTGTACCCGGGATCCAGGGAGCCCAGGCCAGAGCTGCCTGCATGCCTGCCTGCCTTCCTGGATGTCTGTATGCTGCCTATGTCCAGGTAGGTTTCTCAGGTCCCCTCCACTCCTGTCCTCTCCTGTCCTCTCCTCTCCTCTCCATCCTTTCCCCTCTCTGCTCCTCTGCACCTTGCTTCTCTCCTCTTGTCTGTCCTCTCTTCCGGGTGCCCTGCTCACCAGCTCCAGCACTCGTGAAGGTTCTCCAGTGACCGCTGCTTGCAACCCCTTCCACCCCCTCCCTTCCCTGATGTGACCCAGCTCACAGGGTCACCGGCTCACCCCACCCACACCCACACCCGCCAACACATTCCCTGGTTCAGCCCCACTGCCCTATTCAGCCGAACTGGCTCCTTTGCAACCTACCTGTGCAGCGTTGATTGTCTTCATCATTCAAGGAGAGACCTCCTTTTGTACTTAGCTTGGTTGACTGGTGGATGGATGGATGATGGATGGATGGATGGATGGATGGATGGATGGATGGATGGATGGACACGTCAATGGATTGGTATTGTACAGGCAAAGCACCATCTATAGGGGTAGCTGAGACCGCTGGTTTCAGAGCTCTAGTCTGCTGTCAAATGTAAAGCATTAATTTATCAATAACAAAATTGAATAAGTACATAAATAAATAAATAAATATAAAAACTGGGTTAAAACATACATGGCGTCTTTGCCTTTCTGAATATGGTTGCTGTGAGGATCTTAACAAGGAAAGCAGTGTCCTGAGTAGCCCCTTGAAATAGTGGAATATTTCATTTTCCTTTCTTTTTCTTTTTCTTTTTCTTCTTTTACTTTCTATGTTCTTGATTATTTATTGGAATAAATGGTCAGGAGTTGAGAGGGAATGGAGGCACAGAGAGTTTGAGACACAGAGAGACACCTGCAGCACTTCTGCACCACTTGTAAAGATTTCCACCGGCAGTTGGGGACCAGGGTCTTGAAGCCCAGTCCTCCTGCACTGTCACCTGAGTGCTTACCTGGGTGTGGCACCACCTGGTACCCTTGATGGGACACTTTTTTTTAGCAATGGAAAGAAATTCTCGTGGCAAGGTAATAAATAAATGAAGAAATAAATAAAAGTGCATTGACATTAACTCAGTGGAAACACACAGGGACATATACATGTCTGCTACCTGTATTACTAATTCATTTATTTATTGATTGCCTCAAGGGCTTATTGCCACAGCTCAGTGCCTGCGCCACCAATAATCCACAGCTCCTGCACTCCATATGTTCCCCTTTCGCTGCCCTTGTTGCTTGGTCACTGTGGTGGTGGTTATTGTTGTTGTTGTTGTTGTTGTTGTTGCTGTTGTTACTGACCTTGCATCTGACAGAGAAAAAAGGAGAGAGGAGGGGAAATACAGAGTGGGGGGAGAAAGATAGAGCCCCTAAACACCTGCTTCACCCCCTTAAAGCGACTTCCCTGCAGGTGGGGGTCTGGGGGCCAGACCCCAGATCCTCCCACCTGTCCCCTCTTTTCGCGAGCGCCACAAGCCCTTAACCCTCTGACACACCGCCAAACATCCCTGGATTTACTTGATAAGGCGATATGACCTGCCGAGTTTTGGATCCTCATTTTCCTGAGTATCACTCCTGGAGACAGTGTCATGACACGACACAAGGAGATCTCTGGTATCAGAGAGCGCCTGGAACAGCAGCTGGGGCTCTAGTGCCAGGGCAGGAGCAACTTCCCATCCACCCTCCACGGAGTCCACCTGCCTGCATTTTGGTCCTTTTCCCTCCAAAAAAGATTTTTCCCTTTTTTCACTGAGAAACAGGCAGCAGACTGGTTACCCAAGCAGGGGGGAAAAAATAAAAAAGCCTTTTTTTTTTATTTTTTATTTTTTTTTAACCGTACTGCATGACCATCTTCTGGGAAGTATAGGTTTTGAACCTGAAAACTCTGTCTGTCTGTCTGTGTCCTAGTCCACAGAAAGAGCCACTAGCCCAGCCAGATTTCGTGCTCAGAATAGGGTGTTTTTGCCACTCATAGGCCTGCACAGTGCACTAGGGATTGGACAGCCTGAGACCCAAATGTTACATTGTAGATGGATTGTTTGCAGTTCTTGCTCCCCAGGACATTGGACAGTCTCAACTCCCCTACAGCCAGAAAAAAAGACTCTTGACAGCCTTAGAGCAAATGGAGTGGCAGGGAGATGGGAGAGTGTTGCATGTGTGGGCTGCTCATGCCCAGGTGACTGTGGGGGGCCATGGCAGAGGCTGTAAGGGGGCAAGGGGGCAGAAGGAGACTGGTTGAGAGGCAGACTGCAGGCAGGGGAGCCCCTGAGGGTTTGCAGTGCTGTGTGTGGGTGTGGTGGCAGGGGGTTAGGGCAGGTCCCCCTGCTGGATGGTGAGATGGCAGCTGGGCTGGCCCAGGTCCCCCAGGGCTGAAGGGAAGCAGCAGGGTGGCAGGAAAGTAGCGCAGGGAGGCACACAGTAGATGTTAGTTGGGGAGCTGGGGAACAGGGGGCAAGGGGAAAGAGGGCATCCTTGAGGAAGTGTCTGGTCTAGAGAGTGGGGGGAGCTGGAGGCATGGAAGGTCCCAGGAATCAGGGACTGACAGGACCAGATACCTGCACCCACCCACTGGATAGAAGCTGCAGCAGCCAGAGCAGATGCCCTGGCTTGCCTGGGCCCAGAGTGAGTCCCTCTGAGGATGAGGAAGTTGAGGAGGAGGTGAAGGAAGAGGAGGAGGAGGAGGAGGAGGAGGAGGAGGAGGAGGGGAAGGAGGGCAGCTGTCAGTAGGCAATGGTATTAATAGAGGCCTCCACTATGGAGGCATGTGTCCAGGCAGTCACCCACCCAACCTCAGGGGCAGCTCAGGGCACCCAGGGACCTGGTGTGGGTATCTCTGGGGGGGGGGACTGTCAGTCAGTCAGCAGGACTGTGTGTCAGTGCACATGGTGGGACAGGGGCCTGGCGGCCCTTGGCCCCCAGCCCTGGGCTGTCAGATGCCTGCCCCGTGGCCAGACACCCCCCACTCTGCCCATAGCCCCTAGGCCCGGCCCACCTGCTCCTGTTTTGGCCTTGGGCTCTGGCTCTGGTGGCTGGCCACCACCAGTTTTGGCCTGGGGCTCTGGGTCTGGTGGCTGGCCACCACCCCTCAGGTCAAGTTAAGGTTCGGGGTCATGGCTGCTGGTCCACTGGATGGGCAGGGTCCCCGCTACCTAGCAACCACAGGAGCCATCTGTGATGTCCTAGCCCCAGGCATTGTGTGCTGGCCACACTGGCACTGGGCAGCCCACCTGCCCTGCCACTAGGTCAGGCAGCAGCGCCCAGACGCCAGGGCCCTGGCACACAGGGACGGAAGGATAGGAAGACAGTGCTGACCGACGAGGGACCTCAGGGCTGGCAGCCAAGAGAAGAAAGAAGGAGGTGTACCCGGGATCCAGGGAGCCCAGGCCAGAGCTGCCTGCATGCCTGCCTGCCTTCCTGGATGTCTGTATGCTGCCTATGTCCAGGTAGGTTTCTCAGGTTCCCTCCACTCCTGTCCTCTCCTGTCCTCTCCTCTCCTCTCCATCCTTTCCCTTCTCTGCTCCTCTGCACCTTGCTTCTCTCCTCTTGTCTGTCCTCTCTTCCGGGTGCCCTGCTCACCAGCTCCAGCACTCGTGAAGGTTCTCCAGTGACCGCTGCTTGCAACCCCTTCCACCCCCTCCCTTCCCTGATGTGACCCAGCTCACAGGGTCACCGGCTCACCCCACCCACAAACACACCCGCCAACACATTCCCTGGTTCAGCCCCACTGCCCTATTCAGCCGAACTGGCTCCTTTGCAACCTACCTGTGCAGCGTTGATTGTCTTCATCATTCAAGGAGAGACCTCCTTTTGTACTTAGCTTGGTTGACTGGTGGATGGATGGATGATGGATGGATGGATGGATGGATGGATGGATGGATGGACACGTCAATGGATTGGTATTGTACAGGCAAAGCACCATCTATAGGGGTAGCTGAGACCGCTGGTTTCAGAGCTCTAGTCTGCTGTCAAATGTAAAGCATTAATTTATCAATAACAAAATTGAATAAGTACATGAATAAATAAATAAATATAAAAACTGGGTTAAAACATACATGGCGTCTTTGCCTTTCTGAATATGGTTGCTGTGAGGATCTTAAGAAGGAAAGCAGTGTCCTGAGTAGCCCCTTGAAATAGTGGAATATTTCATTTTCCTTTCTTTTTCTTTTTCTTTTTCTTCTTTTACTTTCTATGTTCTTGATTATTTATTGGAATAAATGGTCAGGAGTTGAGAGGGAATGGAGGCACAGAGAGTTTGAGACACAGAGAGACACCTGCAGCACTTCTGCACCACTTGTAAAGATTTCCCCCGGCAGTTGGGGACCAGGGTCTTGAAGCCCAGTCCTCCTGCACTGTCACCTGAGTGCTTACCTGGGTGTGGCACCACCTGGTACCCTTGATGGGACACTTTTTTTTAGCAATGGAAAGAAATTCTCGTGGCAAGGTAATAAATAAATGAAGAAATAAATAAAAGTGCATTGACATTAACTCAGTGGAAACACACAGGGACATATACATGTCTGCTACCTGTATTACTAATTCATTTATTTATTGATTGCCTCAAGGGCTTATTGCCACAGCTCAGTGCCTGCGCCACCAATAATCCACAGCTCCTGCACTCCATATGTTCCCCTTTCGCTGCCCTTGTTGCTTGGTCACTGTGGTGGTGGTTATTGTTGTTGTTGTTGTTGTTGTTGTTGCTGTTGTTACTGACCTTGCATCTGACAGAGAAAAAAGGAGAGAGGAGGGGAAATACAGAGTGGGGGGAGAAAGATAGAGCCCCTAAACACCTGCTTCACCCCCTTAAAGCGACTTCCCTGCAGGTGGGGGTCTGGGGGCCAGACCCCAGATCCTCCCACCTGTCCCCTCTTTTCGCGAGCGCCACAAGCCCTTAACCCTCTGACACACCGCCAAACATCCCTGGATTTACTTGATAAGGCGATATGACCTGCCGAGTTTTGGATCCTCATTTTCCTGAGTATCACTCCTGGAGACAGTGTCATGACACGACACAAGGAGATCTCTGGTATCAGAGAGCGCCTGGAACAGCAGCTGGGGCTCTAGTGCCAGGGCAGGAGCAACTTCCCATCCACCCTCCACGGAGTCCACCTGCCTGCATTTTGGTCCTTTTCCCTCCAAAAAAGATTTTTCCCTTTTTTCACTGAGAAACAGGCAGCAGACTGGTTACCCAAGCAGGGGGGAAAAAATAAAAAAGCCTTTTTTTTTTATTTTTTATTTTTTTTTAACCGTACTGCATGACCATCTTCTGGGAAGTATAGGTTTTGAACCTGAAAACTCTGTCTGTCTGTCTGTGTCCTAGTCCACAGAAAGAGCCACTAGCCCAGCCAGATTTCGTGCTCAGAATAGGGTGTTTTTGCCACTCATAGGCCTGCACAGTGCACTAGGGATTGGACAGCCTGAGACCCAAATGTTACATTGTAGATGGATTGTTTGCAGTTCTTGCTCCCCAGGACATTGGACAGTCTCAACTCCCCTACAGCCAGAAAAAAAGACTCTTGACAGCCTTAGAGCAAATGGAGTGGCAGGGAGATGGGAGAGTGTTGCATGTGTGGGCTGCTCATGCCCAGGTGACTGTGGGGGGCCATGGCAGAGGCTGTAAGGGGGCAAGGGGGCAGAAGGAGACTGGTTGAGAGGCAGACTGCAGGCAGGGGAGCCCCTGAGGGTTTGCAGTGCTGTGTGTGGGTGTGGTGGCAGGGGGTTAGGGCAGGTCCCCCTGCTGGATGGTGAGATGGCAGCTGGGCTGGCCCAGGTCCCCCAGGGCTGAAGGGAAGCAGCAGGGTGGCAGGAAAGTAGCGCAGGGAGGCACACAGTAGATGTTAGTTGGGGAGCTGGGGAACAGGGGGCAAGGGGAAAGAGGGCATCCTTGAGGAAGTGTCTGGTCTAGAGAGTGGGGGGAGCTGGAGGCATGGAAGGTCCCAGGAATCAGGGACTGACAGGACCAGATACCTGCACCCACCCACTGGATAGAAGCTGCAGCAGCCAGAGCAGATGCCCTGGCTTGCCTGGGCCCAGAGTGAGTCCCTCTGAGGATGAGGAAGTTGAGGAGGAGGTGAAGGAAGAGGAGGAGGAGGAGGAGGAGGAGGAGGAGGAGGAGGGGAAGGAGGGCAGCTGTCAGTAGGCAATGGTATTAATAGAGGCCTCCACTATGGAGGCATGTGTCCAGGCAGTCACCCACCCAACCTCAGGGGCAGCTCAGGGCACCCAGGGACCTGGTGTGGGTATCTCTGGGGGGGGGGACTGTCAGTCAGTCAGCAGGACTGTGTGTCAGTGCACATGGTGGGACAGGGGCCTGGCGGCCCTTGGCCCCCAGCCCTGGGCTGTCAGATGCCTGCCCCGTGGCCAGACACCCCCCACTCTGCCCATAGCCCCTAGGCCCGGCCCACCTGCTCCTGTTTTGGCCTTGGGCTCTGGCTCTGGTGGCTGGCCACCACCAGTTTTGGCCTGGGGCTCTGGGTCTGGTGGCTGGCCACCACCCCTCAGGTCAAGTTAAGGTTCGGGGTCATGGCTGCTGGTCCACTGGATGGGCAGGGTCCCCGCTACCTAGCAACCACAGGAGCCATCTGTGATGTCCTAGCCCCAGGCATTGTGTGCTGGCCACACTGGCACTGGGCAGCCCACCTGCCCTGCCACTAGGTCAGGCAGCAGCGCCCAGACGCCAGGGCCCTGGCACACAGGGACGGAAGGATAGGAAGACAGTGCTGACCGACGAGGGACCTCAGGGCTGGCAGCCAAGAGAAGAAAGAAGGAGGTGTACCCGGGATCCAGGGAGCCCAGGCCAGAGCTGCCTGCATGCCTGCCTGCCTTCCTGGATGTCTGTATGCTGCCTATGTCCAGGTAGGTTTCTCAGGTTCCCTCCACTCCTGTCCTCTCCTGTCCTCTCCTCTCCTCTCCATCCTTTCCCTTCTCTGCTCCTCTGCACCTTGCTTCTCTCCTCTTGTCTGTCCTCTCTTCCGGGTGCCCTGCTCACCAGCTCCAGCACTCGTGAAGGTTCTCCAGTGACCGCTGCTTGCAACCCCTTCCACCCCCTCCCTTCCCTGATGTGACCCAGCTCACAGGGTCACCGGCTCACCCCACCCACAAACACACCCGCCAACACATTCCCTGGTTCAGCCCCACTGCCCTATTCAGCCGAACTGGCTCCTTTGCAACCTACCTGTGCAGCGTTGATTGTCTTCATCATTCAAGGAGAGACCTCCTTTTGTACTTAGCTTGGTTGACTGGTGGATGGATGGATGATGGATGGATGGATGGATGGATGGATGGATGGATGGACACGTCAATGGATTGGTATTGTACAGGCAAAGCACCATCTATAGGGGTAGCTGAGACCGCTGGTTTCAGAGCTCTAGTCTGCTGTCAAATGTAAAGCATTAATTTATCAATAACAAAATTGAATAAGTACATGAATAAATAAATAAATATAAAAACTGGGTTAAAACATACATGGCGTCTTTGCCTTTCTGAATATGGTTGCTGTGAGGATCTTAAGAAGGAAAGCAGTGTCCTGAGTAGCCCCTTGAAATAGTGGAATATTTCATTTTCCTTTCTTTTTCTTTTTCTTTTTCTTCTTTTACTTTCTATGTTCTTGATTATTTATTGGAATAAATGGTCAGGAGTTGAGAGGGAATGGAGGCACAGAGAGTTTGAGACACAGAGAGACACCTGCAGCACTTCTGCACCACTTGTAAAGATTTCCCCCGGCAGTTGGGGACCAGGGTCTTGAAGCCCAGTCCTCCTGCACTGTCACCTGAGTGCTTACCTGGGTGTGGCACCACCTGGTACCCTTGATGGGACACTTTTTTTTAGCAATGGAAAGAAATTCTCGTGGCAAGGTAATAAATAAATGAAGAAATAAATAAAAGTGCATTGACATTAACTCAGTGGAAACACACAGGGACATATACATGTCTGCTACCTGTATTACTAATTCATTTATTTATTGATTGCCTCAAGGGCTTATTGCCACAGCTCAGTGCCTGCGCCACCAATAATCCACAGCTCCTGCACTCCATATGTTCCCCTTTCGCTGCCCTTGTTGCTTGGTCACTGTGGTGGTGGTTATTGTTGTTGTTGTTGTTGTTGTTGTTGCTGTTGTTACTGACCTTGCATCTGACAGAGAAAAAAGGAGAGAGGAGGGGAAATACAGAGTGGGGGGAGAAAGATAGAGCCCCTAAACACCTGCTTCACCCCCTTAAAGCGACTTCCCTGCAGGTGGGGGTCTGGGGGCCAGACCCCAGATCCTCCCACCTTTCCCCTCTTTTCGCGAGCGCCACAAGCCCTTAACCCTCTGACACACCGCCAAACATCCCTGGATTTACTTGATAAGGCGATATGACCTGCCGAGTTTTGGATCCTCATTTTCCTGAGTATCACTCCTGGAGACAGTGTCATGACACGACACAAGGAGATCTCTGGTATCAGAGAGCGCCTGGAACAGCAGCTGGGGCTCTAGTGCCAGGGCAGGAGCAACTTCCCATCCACCCTCCACGGAGTCCACCTGCCTGCATTTTGGTCCTTTTCCCTCCAAAAAAGATTTTTCCCTTTTTTCACTGAGAAACAGGCAGCAGACTGGTTACTCAAGCAGGGGGAAAAAAATAAAAAAGCCTTTTTTTTTTTTTTTTTTTTTTTTAACCGTACTGCATGACCATCTTCTGGGAAGTATAGGTTTTGAACCTGAAAACTCTGTCTGTCTGTCTGTGTCCTAGTCCACAGAAAGAGCCACTAGCCCAGCCAGATGTCGTGCTCAGAATAGGGTGTTTTTGCCACTCATAGGCCTGCACAGTGCACTAGGGATTGGACAGCCTGAGACCCAAATGTTACATTGTAGATGGATTGTTTGCAGTTCTTGCTCCCCAGGACATTGGACAGTCTCAACTCCCCTACAGCCAGAAAAAAAGACTCTTGACAGCCTTAGAGCAAATGGAGTGGCAGGGAGATGGGAGAGTGTTGCATGTGTGGGCTGCTCATGCCCAGGTGACTGTGGGGGGCCATGGCAGAGGCTGTAAGGGGGCAAGGGGGCAGAAGGAGACTGGTTGAGAGGCAGACTGCAGGCAGGGGAGCCCCTGAGGTTTTGCAGTGCTGTGTGTGGGTGTGGTGGCAGGGGGTTAGGGCAGGTCCCCCTGCTGGATGGTGAGATGGCAGCTGGGCTGGCCCAGGTCCCCCAGGGCTGAAGGGAAGCAGCAGGGTGGCAGGAAAGTAGCGCAGGGAGGCACACAGTAGATGTTAGTTGGGGAGCTGGGGAACAGGGGGCAAGGGGAAAGAGGGCATCCTTGAGGAAGTGTCTGGTCTAGAGAGTGGGGGGAGCTGGAGGCATGGAAGGTCCCAGGAATCAGGGACTGACAGGACCAGATACCTGCACCCACCCACTGGATAGAAGCTGCAGCAGCCAGAGCAGATGCCCTGGCTTGCCTGGGCCCAGAGTGAGTCCCTCTGAGGATGAGGAAGTTGAGGAGGAGGTGAAGGAAGAGGAGGAGGAGGAGGAGGAGGAGGAGGAGGAGGAGGAGGGGAAGGAGGGCAGCTGTCAGTAGGCAATGGTATTAATAGAGGCCTCCACTATGGAGGCATGTGTCCAGGCAGTCACCCACCCAACCTCAGGGGCAGCTCAGGGCACCCAGGGACCTGGTGTGGGTATCTCTGGGGGGGGGGACTGTCAGTCAGTCAGCAGGACTGTGTGTCAGTGCACATGGTGGGACAGGGGCCTGGCGGCCCTTGGCCCCCAGCCCTGGGCTGTCAGATGCCTGCCCCGTGGCCAGACACCCCCCACTCTGCCCATAGCCCCTAGGCCCGGCCCACCTGCTCCTGTTTTGGCCTTGGGCTCTGGCTCTGGTGGCTGGCCACCACCAGTTTTGGCCTGGGGCTCTGGGTCTGGTGGCTGGCCACCACCCCTCAGGTCAAGTTAAGGTTCGGGGTCATGGCTGCTGGTCCACTGGATGGGCAGGGTCCCCGCTACCTAGCAACCACAGGAGCCATCTGTGATGTCCTAGCCCCAGGCATTGTGTGCTGGCCACACTGGCACTGGGCAGCCCACCTGCCCTGCCACTAGGTCAGGCAGCAGCGCCCAGACGCCAGGGCCCTGGCACACAGGGACGGAAGGATAGGAAGACAGTGCTGACCGACGAGGGACCTCAGGGCTGGCAGCCAAGAGAAGAAAGAAGGAGGTGTACCCGGGATCCAGGGAGCCCAGGCCAGAGCTGCCTGCATGCCTGCCTGCCTTCCTGGATGTCTGTATGCTGCCTATGTCCAGGTAGGTTTCTCAGGTCCCCTCCACTCCTGTCCTCTCCTGTCCTCTCCTCTCCTCTCCATCCTTTCCCTTCTCTGCTCCTCTGCACCTTGCTTCTCTCCTCTTGTCTGTCCTCTCTTCCGGGTGCCCTGCTCACCAGCTCCAGCACTCGTGAAGGTTGTCCAGTGACCGCTGCTTGCAACCCCTTCCACCCCCTCCCTTCCCTGATGTGACCCAGCTCACAGGGTCACCGGCTCACCCCACCCACACCCACACCCGCCAACACATTCCCTGGTTCAGCCCCACTGCCCTATTCAGCCGAACTGGCTCCTTTGCAACCTACCTGTGCAGCGTTGATTGTCTTCATCATTCAAGGAGAGACCTCCTTTTGTACTTAGCTTGGTTGACTGGTGGATGGATGGATGATGGATGGATGGATGGATGGATGGATGGATGGATGGATGGACACGTCAATGGATTGGTATTGTACAGGCAAAGCACCATCTATAGGGGTAGCTGAGACCGCTGGTTTCAGAGCTCTAGTCTGCTGTCAAATGTAAAGCATTAATTTATCAATAACAAAATTGAATAAGTACATGAATAAATAAATAAATATAAAAACTGGGTTAAAACATACATGGCGTCTTTGCCTTTCTGAATATGGTTGCTGTGAGGATCTTAAGAAGGAAAGCAGTGTCCTGAGTAGCCCCTTGAAATAGTGGAATATTTCATTTTCCTTTCTTTTTCTTTTTCTTTTTCTTCTTTTACTTTCTATGTTCTTGATTATTTATTGGAATAAATGGTCAGGAGTTGAGAGGGAATGGAGGCACAGAGAGTTTGAGACACAGAGAGACACCTGCAGCACTTCTGCACCACTTGTAAAGATTTCCACCGGCAGTTGGGGACCAGGGTCTTGAAGCCCAGTCCTCCTGCACTGTCACCTGAGTGCTTACCTGGGTGTGGCACCACCTGGTACCCTTGATGGGACACTTTTTTTTAGCAATGGAAAGAAATTCTCGTGGCAAGGTAATAAATAAATGAAGAAATAAATAAAAGTGCATTGACATTAACTCAGTGGAAACACACAGGGACATATACATGTCTGCTACCTGTATTACTAATTCATTTATTTATTGATTGCCTCAAGGGCTTATTGCCACAGCTCAGTGCCTGCGCCACCAATAATCCACAGCTCCTGCACTCCATATGTTCCCCTTTCGCTGCCCTTGTTGCTTGGTCACTGTGGTGGTGGTTATTGTTGTTGTTGTTGTTGTTGTTGTTGCTGTTGTTACTGACCTTGCATCTGACAGAGAAAAAAGGAGAGAGGAGGGGAAATACAGAGTGGGGGGAGAAAGATAGAGCCCCTAAACACCTGCTTCACCCCCTTAAAGCGACTTCCCTGCAGGTGGGGGTCTGGGGGCCAGACCCCAGATCCTCCCACCTGTCCCCTCTTTTCGCGAGCGCCACAAGCCCTTAACCCTCTGACACACCGCCAAACATCCCTGGATTTACTTGATAAGGCGATATGACCTGCCGAGTTTTGGATCCTCATTTTCCTGAGTATCACTCCTGGAGACAGTGTCATGACACGACACAAGGAGATCTCTGGTATCAGAGAGCGCCTGGAACAGCAGCTGGGGCTCTAGTGCCAGGGCAGGAGCAACTTCCCATCCACCCTCCACGGAGTCCACCTGCCTGCATTTTGGTCCTTTTCCCTCCAAAAAAGATTTTTCCCTTTTTTCACTGAGAAACAGGCAGCAGACTGGTTACTCAAGCAGGGGGAAAAAAAATAAAAAAGCCTTTTTTTTTTTTTTTTTTTTTTTAACCGTACTGCATGACCATCTTCTGGGAAGTATAGGTTTTGAACCTGAAAACTCTGTCTGTCTGTCTGTGTCCTAGTCCACAGAAAGAGCCACTAGCCCAGCCAGATGTCATGCTCAGAATAGGGTGTTTTTGCCACTCATAGGCCTGCACAGTGCACTAGGGATTGGACAGCCTGAGACCCAAATGTTACATTGTAGATGGATTGTTTGCAGTTCTTGCTCCCCAGGACATTGGACAGTCTCAACTCCCCTACAGCCAGAAAAAAAGACTCTTGACAGCCTTAGAGCAAATGGAGTGGCAGGGAGATGGGAGAGTGTTGCATGTGTGGGCTGCTCATGCCCAGGTGACTGTGGGGGGCCATGGCAGAGGCTGTAAGGGGGCAAGGGGGCAGAAGGAGACTGGTTGAGAGGCAGACTGCAGGCAGGGGAGCCCCTGAGGGTTTGCAGTGCTGTGTGTGGGTGTGGTGGCAGGGGGTTAGGGCAGGTCCCCCTGCTGGATGGTGAGATGGCAGCTGGGCTGGCCCAGGTCCCCCAGGGCTGAAGGGAAGCAGCAGGGTGGCAGGAAAGTAGCGCAGGGAGGCACACAGTAGATGTTAGTTGGGGAGCTGGGGAACAGGGGGCAAGGGGAAAGAGGGCATCCTTGAGGAAGTGTCTGGTCTAGAGAGTGGGGGGAGCTGGAGGCATGGAAGGTCCCAGGAATCAGGGACTGACAGGACCAGATACCTGCACCCACCCACTGGATAGAAGCTGCAGCAGCCAGAGCAGATGCCCTGGCTTGCCTGGGCCCAGAGTGAGTCCCTCTGAGGATGAGGAAGTTGAGGAGGAGGTGAAGGAAGAGGAGGAGGAGGAGGAGGAGGAGGAGGAGGAGGAGGAGGGGAAGGAGGGCAGCTGTCAGTAGGCAATGGTATTAATAGAGGCCTCCACTATGGAGGCATGTGTCCAGGCAGTCACCCACCCAACCTCAGGGGCAGCTCAGGGCACCCAGGGACCTGGTGTGGGTATCTCTGGGGGGGGGGACTGTCAGTCAGTCAGCAGGACTGTGTGTCAGTGCACATGGTGGGACAGGGGCCTGGCGGCCCTTGGCCCCCAGCCCTGGGCTGTCAGATGCCTGCCCCGTGGCCAGACACCCCCCACTCTGCCCATAGCCCCTAGGCCCGGCCCACCTGCTCCTGTTTTGGCCTTGGGCTCTGGCTCTGGTGGCTGGCCACCACCAGTTTTGGCCTGGGGCTCTGGGTCTGGTGGCTGGCCACCACCCCTCAGGTCAAGTTAAGGTTCGGGGTCATGGCTGCTGGTCCACTGGATGGGCAGGGTCCCCGCTACCTAGCAACCACAGGAGCCATCTGTGATGTCCTAGCCCCCGGCATTGTGTGCTGGCCACACTGGCACTGGGCAGCCCACCTGCCCTGCCACTAGGTCAGGCAGCAGCGCCCAGACGCCAGGGCCCTGGCACACAGGGACGGAAGGATAGGAAGACAGTGCTGACCGACGAGGGACCTCAGGGCTGGCAGCCAAGAGAAGAAAGAAGGAGGTGTACCCGGGATCCAGGGAGCCCAGGCCAGAGCTGCCTGCATGCCTGCCTGCCTTCCTGGATGTCTGTATGCTGCCTATGTCCAGGTAGGTTTCTCAGGTCCCCTCCACTCCTGTCCTCTCCTGTCCTCTCCTCTCCTCTCCATCCTTTCCCTTCTCTGCTCCTCTGCACCTTGCTTCTCTCCTCTTGTCTGTCCTCTCTTCCGGGTGCCCTGCTCACCAGCTCCAGCACTCGTGAAGGTTCTCCAGTGACCGCTGCTTGCAACCCCTTCCACCCCCTCCCTTCCCTGATGTGACCCAGCTCACAGGGTCACCGGCTCACCCCACCCACACCCACACCCGCCAACACATTCCCTGGTTCAGCCCCACTGCCCTATTCAGCTGAACTGGCTCCTTTGCAACCTACCTGTGCAGCGTTGATTGTCTTCATCATTCAAGGAGAGACCTCCTTTTGTACTTAGCTTGGTTGACTGGTGGATGGATGGATGATGGATGGATGGATGGATGGATGGATGGATGGATGGATGGATGGACACGTCAATGGATTGGTATTGTACAGGCAAAGCACCATCTATAGGGGTAGCTGAGACCGCTGGTTTCAGAGCTCTAGTCTGCTGTCAAATGTAAAGCATTAATTTATCAATAACAAAATTGAATAAGTACATGAATAAATAAATAAATATAAAAACTGGGTTAAAACATACATGGCGTCTTTGCCTTTCTGAATATGGTTGCTGTGAGGATCTTAAGAAGGAAAGCAGTGTCCTGAGTAGCCCCTTGAAATAGTGGAATATTTCATTTTCCTTTCTTTTTCTTTTTCTTTTTCTTCTTTTACTTTCTATGTTCTTGATTATTTATTGGAATAAATGGTCAGGAGTTGAGAGGGAATGGAGGCACAGAGAGTTTGAGACACAGAGAGACACCTGCAGCACTTCTGCACCACTTGTAAAGATTTCCACCGGCAGTTGGGGACCAGGGTCTTGAAGCCCAGTCCTCCTGCACTGTCACCTGAGTGCTTACCTGGGTGTGGCACCACCTGGTACCCTTGATGGGACACTTTTTTTTAGCAATGGAAAGAAATTCTCGTGGCAAGGTAATAAATAAATGAAGAAATAAATAAAAGTGCATTGACATTAACTCAGTGGAAACACACAGGGACATATACATGTCTGCTACCTGTATTACTAATTCATTTATTTATTGATTGCCTCAAGGGCTTATTGCCACAGCTCAGTGCCTGCGCCACCAATAATCCACAGCTCCTGCACTCCATATGTTCCCCTTTCGCTGCCCTTGTTGCTTGGTCACTGTGGTGGTGGTTATTGTTGTTGTTGTTGTTGTTGCTGTTGTTACTGACCTTGCATCTGACAGAGAAAAAAGGAGAGAGGAGGGGAAATACAGAGTGGGGGGAGAAAGATAGAGCCCCTAAACACCTGCTTCACCCCCTTAAAGCGACTTCCCTGCAGGTGGGGGTCTGGGGGCCAGACCCCAGATCCTCCCACCTGTCCCCTCTTTTCGCGAGCGCCACAAGCCCTTAACCCTCTGACACACCGCCAAACATCCCTGGATTTACTTGATAAGGCGATATGACCTGCCGAGTTTTGGATCCTCATTTTCCTGAGTATCACTCCTGGAGACAGTGTCATGACACGACACAAGGAGATCTCTGGTATCAGAGAGCGCCTGGAACAGCAGCTGGGGCTCTAGTGCCAGGGCAGGAGCAACTTCCCATCCACCCTCCACGGAGTCCACCTGCCTGCATTTTGGTCCTTTTCCCTCCAAAAAAGATTTTTCCCTTTTTTCACTGAGAAACAGGCAGCAGACTGGTTACTCAAGCAGGGGGAAAAAAAATAAAAAAGCCTTTTTTTTTTTTTTTTTTTTTTTTAACCGTACTGCATGACCATCTTCTGGGAAGTATAGGTTTTGAACCTGAAAACTCTGTCTGTCTGTCTGTGTCCTAGTCCACAGAAAGAGCCACTAGCCCAGCCAGATGTCGTGCTCAGAATAGGGTGTTTTTGCCACTCATAGGCCTGCACAGTGCACTAGGGATTGGACAGCCTGAGACCCAAATGTTACATTGTAGATGGATTGTTTGCAGTTCTTGCTCCCCAGGACATTGGACAGTCTCAACTCCCCTACAGCCAGAAAAAAAGACTCTTGACAGCCTTAGAGCAAATGGAGTGGCAGGGAGATGGGAGAGTGTTGCATGTGTGGGCTGCTCATGCCCAGGTGACTGTGGGGGGCCATGGCAGAGGCTGTAAGGGGGCAAGGGGGCAGAAGGAGACTGGTTGAGAGGCAGACTGCAGGCAGGGGAGCCCCTGAGGGTTTGCAGTGCTGTGTGTGGGTGTGGTGGCAGGGGGTTAGGGCAGGTCCCCCTGCTGGATGGTGAGATGGCAGCTGGGCTGGCCCAGGTCCCCCAGGGCTGAAGGGAAGCAGCAGGGTGGCAGGAAAGTAGCGCAGGGAGGCACACAGTAGATGTTAGTTGGGGAGCTGGGGAACAGGGGGCAAGGGGAAAGAGGGCATCCTTGAGGAAGTGTCTGGTCTAGAGAGTGGGGGGAGCTGGAGGCATGGAAGGTCCCAGGAATCAGGGACTGACAGGACCAGATACCTGCACCCACCCACTGGATAGAAGCTGCAGCAGCCAGAGCAGATGCCCTGGCTTGCCTGGGCCCAGAGTGAGTCCCTCTGAGGATGAGGAAGTTGAGGAGGAGGTGAAGGAAGAGGAGGAGGAGGAGAAGGAGGAGGAGGAGGAGGGGAAGGAGGGCAGCTGTCAGTAGGCAATGGTATTAATAGAGGCCTCCACTATGGAGGCATGTGTCCAGGCAGTCAACCACCCAACCTCAGGGGCAGCTCAGGGCACCCAGGGACCTGGTGTGGGTATCTCTGGGGGGGGGACTGTCAGTCAGTCAGCAGGACTGTGTGTCAGTGCACATGGTGGGACAGGGGCCTGGCGGCCCTTGGCCCCCAGCCCTGGGCTGTCAGATGCCTGCCCCGTGGCCAGACACCCCCCACTCTGCCCATAGCCCCTAGGCCCGGCCCACCTGCTCCTGTTTTGGCCTTGGGCTCTGGCTCTGGTGGCTGGCCACCACCAGTTTTGGCCTGGGGCTCTGGGTCTGGTGGCTGTCCACCACCCCTCAGGTCAAGTTAAGGTTCGGGGTCATGGCTGCTGGTCCACTGGATGGGCAGGGTCCCCGCTACCTAGCAACCACAGGAGCCATCTGTGATGTCCTAGCCCCCGGCATTGTGTGCTGGCCACACTGGCACTGGGCAGCCCACCTGCCCTGCCACTAGGTCAGGCAGCAGCGCCCAGACGCCAGGGCCCTGGCACACAGGGACGGAAGGATAGGAAGACAGTGCTGACCGACGAGGGACCTCAGGGCTGGCAGCCAAGAGAAGAAAGAAGGAGGTGTACCCGGGATCCAGGGAGCCCAGGCCAGAGCTGCCTGCATGCCTGCCTGCCTTCCTGGATGTCTGTATGCTGCCTATGTCCAGGTAGGTTTCTCAGGTCCCCTCCACTCCTGTCCTCTCCTGTCCTCTCCTCTCCTCTCCATCCTTTCCCCTCTCCGCTCCTCTGCACCTTGCTTCTCTCCTGTTGTCTGTCCTCTCTTCCGGGTGCCCTGCTCAACAGCTCCAGCACTCGTGAAGGTTCTCCAGTGACCGCTGCTTGCAACCCCTTCCACCCCCTCCCTTCCCTGATGTGACCCAGCTCACAGGGTCACCGGCTCACCCCACCCACACCCACACCCGCCAACACATTCCCTGGTTCAGCCCCACTGCCCTATTCAGCCGAACTGGCTCCTTTGCAACCTACCTGTGCAGCGTTGATTGTCTTCATCATTCAAGGAGAGACCTCCTTTTGTACTTAGCTTGGTTGACTGGTGGATGGATGGATGATGGATGGATGGATGGATGGATGGATGGATGGATGGATGGATGGAGGGACACGAAATGGATTGGTATTGTACAGGCAAAGCACCATCTATAGGGGTAGCTGAGACCGCTGGTTTCAGAGCTCTAGTCTGCTGTCAAATGTAAAGCATTAATTTATCAATAACAAAATTGAATAAGTACATAAATAAATAAATAAATATAAAAACTGGGTTAAAACATACATGGCGTCTTTGCCTTTCTGAATATGGTTGCTGTGAGGATCTTAACAAGGAAAGCAGTGTCCTGAGTAGCCCCTTGAAATAGTGGAATATTTCATTTTCCTTTCTTTTTCTTTTTCTTTTTCTTCTTTTACTTTCTATGTTCTTGATTATTTATTGGAATAAATGGTCAGGAGTTGAGAGGGAATGGAGGCACAGAGAGTTTGAGACACAGAGAGACACCTGCAGCACTTCTGCACCACTTGTAAAGATTTCCACCGGCAGTTGGGGACCAGGGTCTTGAAGCCCAGTCCTCCTGCACTGTCACCTGAGTGCTTACCTGGGTGTGGTACCACATGGTACCCTTGATGGGACACTTTTTTTTAGCAATGGAAAGAAATTCTCGTGGCAAGGTAATAAATAAATGAAGAAATAAATAAAAGTGCATTGACATTAACTCAGTGGAAACACACAGGGACATATACATGTCTGCTACCTGTATTACTAATTCATTTATTTATTGATTGCCTCAAGGGCTTATTGCCACAGCTCAGTGCCTGCGCCACCAATAATCCACAGCTCCTGCACTCCATATGTTCCCCTTTCGCTGCCCTTGTTGCTTGGTCACTGTGGTGGTGGTTATTGTTGTTGTTGTTGTTGTTGTTGTTGCTGTTGTTACTGACCTTGCATCTGACAGAGAAAAAAGGAGAGAGGAGGGGAAATACAGAGTGGGGGGAGAAAGATAGAGCCCCTAAACACCTGCTTCACCCCCTTAAAGCGACTTCCCTGCAGGTGGGGGTCTGGGGGCCAGACCCCAGATCCTCCCACCTGTCCCCTCTTTTCGCGAGCGCCACAAGCCCTTAACCCTCTGACACACCGCCAAACATCCCTGGATTTACTTGATAAGGCGATATGACCTGCCGAGTTTTGGATCCTCATTTTCCTGAGTATCACTCCTGGAGACAGTGTCATGACACGACACAAGGAGATCTCTGGTATCAGAGAGCGCCTGGAACAGCAGCTGGGGCTCTAGTGCCAGGGCAGGAGCAACTTCCCATCCACCCTCCACGGAGTCCACCTGCCTGCATTTTGGTCCTTTTCCCTCCAAAAAAGATTTTTCCCTTTTTTCACTGAGAAACAGGCAGCAGACTGGTTACCCAAGCAGGGGGGAAAAAAATAAAAAAGCCTTTTTTTTTATTTTTTATTTTTTTTTAACCGTACTGCATGACCATCTTCTGGGAAGTATAGGTTTTGAACCTGAAAACTCTGTCTGTCTGTCTGTGTCCTAGTCCACAGAAAGAGCCACTAGCCCAGCCAGATGTCGTGCTCAGAATAGGGTGTTTTTGCCACTCATAGGCCTGCACAGTGCACTAGGGATTGGACAGCCTGAGACCCAAATGTTACATTGTAGATGGATTGTTTGCAGTTCTTGCTCCCCAGGACATTGGACAGTCTCAACTCCCCTACAGCCAGAAAAAAAGACTCTTGACAGCCTTAGAGCAAATGGAGTGGCAGGGAGATGGGAGAGTGTTGCATGTGTGGGCTGCTCATGCCCAGGTGACTGTGGGGGGCCATGGCAGAGGCTGTAAGGGGGCAAGGGGGCAGAAGGAGACTGGTTGAGAGGCAGACTGCAGGCAGGGGAGCCCCTGAGGTTTTGCAGTGCTGTGTGTGGGTGTGGTGGCAGGGGGTTAGGGCAGGTCCCCCTGCTGGATGGTGAGATGGCAGCTGGGCTGGCCCAGGTCCCCCAGGGCTGAAGGGAAGCAGCAGGGTGGCAGGAAAGTAGCGCAGGGAGGCACACAGTAGATGTTAGTTGGGGAGCTGGGGAACAGGGGGCAAGGGGAAAGAGGGCATCCTTGAGGAAGTGTCTGGTCTAGAGAGTGGGGGGAGCTGGAGGCATGGAAGGTCCCAGGAATCAGGGACTGACAGGACCAGATACCTGCACCCACCCACTGGATAGAAGCTGCAGCAGCCAGAGCAGATGCCCTGGCTTGCCTGGGCCCAGAGTGAGTCCCTCTGAGGATGAGGAAGTTGAGGAGGAGGTGAAGGAAGAGGAGGAGGAGGAGGAGGAGGAGGAGGAGGAGGAGGGGAAGGAGGGCAGCTGTCAGTAGGCAATGGTATTAATAGAGGCCTCCACTATGGAGGCATGTGTCCAGGCAGTCACCCACCCAACCTCAGGGGGAGCTCAGGGCACCCAGGGACCTGGTGTGGGTATCTCTGGGGGGGGGGACTGTCAGTCAGTCAGCAGGACTGTGTGTCAGTGCACATGGTGGGACAGGGGCCTGGCGGCCCTTGGCCCCCAGCCCTGGGCTGTCAGATGCCTGCCCCGTGGCCAGACACCCCCCACTCTGCCCATAGCCCCTAGGCCCGGCCCACCTGCTCCTGTTTTGGCCTTGGGCTCTGGCTCTGGTGGCTGGCCACCACCAGTTTTGGCCTGGGGCTCTGGGTCTGGTGGCTGGCCACCACCCCTCAGGTCAAGTTAAGGTTCGGGGTCATGGCTGCTGGTCCACTGGATGGGCAGGGTCCCCGCTACCTAGCAACCACAGGAGCCATCTGTGATGTCCTAGCCCCAGGCATTGTGTGCTGGCCACACTGGCACTGGGCAGCCCACCTGCCCTGCCACTAGGTCAGGCAGCAGCGCCCAGATGCCAGGGCCCTGGCACACAGGGACGGAAGGATAGGAAGACAGTGCTGACCGACGAGGGACCTCAGGGCTGGCAGCCAAGAGAAGAAAGAAGGAGGTGTACCCGGGATCCAGGGAGCCCAGGCCAGAGCTGCCTGCATGCCTGCCTGCCTTCCTGGATGTCTGTATGCTGCCTATGTCCAGGTAGGTTTCTCAGGTCCCCTCCACTCCTGTCCTCTCCTGTCCTCTCCTCTCCTCTCCATCCTTTCCCCTCTCTGCTCCTCTGCACCTTGCTTCTCTCCTCTTGTCTGTCCTCTCTTCCGGGTGCCCTGCTCACCAGCTCCAGCACTCGTGAAGGTTCTCCAGTGACCGCTGCTTGCAACCCCTTCCACCCCCTCCCTTCCCTGATGTGACCCAGCTCACAGGGTCACCGGCTCACCCCACCCACACCCACACCCGCCAACACATTCCCTGGTTCAGCCCCACTGCCCTATTCAGCCGAACTGGCTCCTTTGCAACCTACCTGTGCAGCGTTGATTGTCTTCATCATTCAAGGAGAGACCTCCTTTTGTACTTAGCTTGGTTGACTGGTGGATGGATGGATGATGGATGGATGGATGGATGGATGGATGGATGGATGGATGGACACGTCAATGGATTGGTATTGTACAGGCAAAGCACCATCTATAGGGGTAGCTGAGACCGCTGGTTTCAGAGCTCTAGTCTGCTGTCAAATGTAAAGCATTAATTTATCAATAACAAAATTGAATAAGTACATAAATAAATAAATAAATATAAAAACTGGGTTAAAACATACATGGCGTCTTTGCCTTTCTGAATATGGTTGCTGTGAGGATCTTAACAAGGAAAGCAGTGTCCTGAGTAGCCCCTTGAAATAGTGGAATATTTCATTTTCCTTTCTTTTTTTTTTGCTTCTTTTACTTTCTATGTTCTTGATTATTTATTGGAATAAATGGTCAGGAGTTGAGAGGGAATGGAGGCACAGAGAGTTTGAGACACAGAGAGACACCTGCAGCACTTCTGCACCACTTGTAAAGATTTCCACCGGCAGTTGGGGACCAGGGTCTTGAAGCCCAGTCCTCCTGCACTGTCACCTGAGTGCTTACCTGGGTGTGGCACCACCTGGTACCCTTGATGGGACACTTTTTTTTAGCAATGGAAAGAAATTCTCGTGGCAAGGTAATAAATAAATGAAGAAATAAATAAAAGTGCATTGACATTAACTCAGTGGAAACACACAGGGACATATACATGTCTGCTACCTGTATTACTAATTCATTTATTTATTGATTGCCTCAAGGGCTTATTGCCACAGCTCAGTGCCTGCGCCACCAATAATCCACAGCTCCTGCACTCCATATGTTCCCCTTTCGCTGCCCTTGTTGCTTGGTCACTGTGGTGGTGGTTATTGTTGTTGTTGTTGTTGTTGTTGTTGCTGTTGTTACTGACCTTGCATCTGACAGAGAAAAAAGGAGAGAGGAGGGGAAATACAGAGTGGGGGGAGAAAGATAGAGCCCCTAAACACCTGCTTCACCCCCTTAAAGCGACTTCCCTGCAGGTGGGGGTCTGGGGGCCAGACCCCAGATCCTCCCACCTGTCCCCTCTTTTCGCGAGCGCCACAAGCCCTTAACCCTCTGACACACCGCCAAACATCCCTGGATTTACTTGATAAGGCGATATGACCTGCCGAGTTTTGGATCCTCATTTTCCTGAGTATCACTCCTGGAGACAGTGTCATGACACGACACAAGGAGATCTCTGGTATCAGAGAGCGCCTGGAACAGCAGCTGGGGCTCTAGTGCCAGGGCAGGAGCAACTTCCCATCCACCCTCCACGGAGTCCACCTGCCTGCATTTTGGTCCTTTTCCCTCCAAAAAAGATTTTTCCCTTTTTTCACTGAGAAACAGGCAGCAGACTGGTTACCCAAGCAGGGGGGAAAAAAATAAAAAAGCCTTTTTTTTATTTATTTTTTTTTTTTAACCGTACTGCATGACCATCTTCTGGGAAGTATAGGTTTTGAACCTGAAAACTCTGTCTGTCTGTCTGTGTCCTAGTCCACAGAAAGAGCCACTAGCCCAGCCAGATGTCGTGCTCAGAATAGGGTGTTTTTGCCACTCATAGGCCTGCACAGTGCACTAGGGATTGGACAGCCTGAGACCCAAATGTTACATTGTAGATGGATTGTTTGCAGTTCTTGCTCCCCAGGACATTGGACAGTCTCAACTCCCCTACAGCCAGAAAAAAAGACTCTTGACAGCCTTAGAGCAAATGGAGTGGCAGGGAGATGGGAGAGTGTTGCATGTGTGGGCTGCTCATGCCCAGGTGACTGTGGGGGGCCATGGCAGAGGCTGTAAGGGGGCAAGGGGGCAGAAGGAGACTGGTTGAGAGGCAGACTGCAGGCAGGGGAGCCCCTGAGGTTTTGCAGTGCTGTGTGTGGGTGTGGTGGCAGGGGGTTAGGGCAGGTCCCCCTGCTGGATGGTGAGATGGCAGCTGGGCTGGCCCAGGTCCCCCAGGGCTGAAGGGAAGCAGCAGGGTGGCAGGAAAGTAGCGCAGGGAGGCACACAGTAGATGTTAGTTGGGGAGCTGGGGAACAGGGGGCAAGGGGAAAGAGGGCATCCTTGAGGAAGTGTCTGGTCTAGAGAGTGGGGGGAGCTGGAGGCATGGAAGGTCCCAGGAATCAGGGACTGACAGGACCAGATACCTGCACCCACCCACTGGATAGAAGCTGCAGCAGCCAGAGCAGATGCCCTGGCTTGCCTGGGCCCAGAGTGAGTCCCTCTGAGGATGAGGAAGTTGAGGAGGAGGTGAAGGAAGAGGAGGAGGAGGAGGAGGAGGAGGAGGAGGAGGAGGAGGAGGGGAAGGAGGGCAGCTGTCAGTAGGCAATGGTATTAATAGAGGCCTCCACTATGGAGGCATGTGTCCAGGCAGTCACCCACCCAACCTCAGGGGCAGCTCAGGGCACCCAGGGACCTGGTGTGGGTATCTCTGGGGGGGGGGACTGTCAGTCAGTCAGCAGGACTGTGTGTCAGTGCACATGGTGGGACAGGGGCCTGGCGGCCCTTGGCCCCCAGCCCTGGGCTGTCAGATGCCTGCCCCGTGGCCAGACACCCCCCACTCTGCCCATAGCCCCTAGGCCCGGCCCACCTGCTCCTGTTTTGGCCTTGGGCTCTGGCTCTGGTGGCTGGCCACCACCAGTTTTGGCCTGGGGCTCTGGGTCTGGTGGCTGGCCACCACCCCTCAGGTCAAGTTAAGGTTCGGGGTCATGGCTGCTGGTCCACTGGATGGGCAGGGTCCCCGCTACCTAGCAACCACAGGAGCCATCTGTGATGTCCTAGCCCCAGGCATTGTGTGCTGGCCACACTGGCACTGGGCAGCCCACCTGCCCTGCCACTAGGTCAGGCAGCAGCGCCCAGACGCCAGGGCCCTGGCACACAGGGACGGAAGGATAGGAAGACAGTGCTGACCGACGAGGGACCTCAGGGCTGGCAGCCAAGAGAAGAAAGAAGGAGGTGTACCCGGGATCCAGGGAGCCCAGGCCAGAGCTGCCTGCATGCCTGCCTGCCTTCCTGGATGTCTGTATGCTGCCTATGTCCAGGTAGGTTTCTCAGGTCCCCTCCACTCCTGTCCTCTCCTGTCCTCTCCTCTCCTCTCCATCCTTTCCCTTCTCTGCTCCTCTGCACCTTGCTTCTCTCCTCTTGTCTGTCCTCTCTTCCGGGTGCCCTGCTCACCAGCTCCAGCACTCGTGAAGGTTCTCCAGTGACCGCTGCTTGCAACCCCTTCCACCCCCTCCCTTCCCTGATGTGACCCAGCTCACAGGGTCACCGGCTCACCCCACCCACACCCACACCCGCCAACACATTCCCTGGTTCAGCCCCACTGCCCTATTCAGCCGAACTGGCTCCTTTGCAACCTACCTGTGCAGCGTTGATTGTCTTCATCATTCAAGGAGAGACCTCCTTTTGTACTTAGCTTGGTTGACTGGTGGATGGATGGATGATGGATGGATGGATGGATGGATGGATGGATGGATGGATGGATGGACACGTCAATGGATTGGTATTGTACAGGCAAAGCACCATCTATAGGGGTAGCTGAGACCGCTGGTTTCAGAGCTCTAGTCTGCTGTCAAATGTAAAGCATTAATTTATCAATAACAAAATTGAATAAGTACATAAATAAATAAATAAATATAAAAACTGGGTTAAAACATACATGGCGTCTTTGCCTTTCTGAATATGGTTGCTGTGAGGATCTTAACAAGGAAAGCAGTGTCCTGAGTAGCCCCTTGAAATAGTGGAATATTTCATTTTCCTTTCTTTTTCTTTTGCTTCTTTTACTTTCTATGTTCTTGATTATTTATTGGAATAAATGGTCAGGAGTTGAGAGGGAATGGAGGCACAGAGAGTTTGAGACACAGAGAGACACCTGCAGCACTTCTGCACCACTTGTAAAGATTTCCACCGGCAGTTGGGGACCAGGGTCTTGAAGCCCAGTCCTCCTGCACTGTCACCTGAGTGCTTACCTGGGTGTGGCACCACCTGGTACCCTTGATGGGACACTTTTTTTTAGCAATGGAAAGAAATTCTCGTGGCAAGGTAATAAATAAATGAAGAAATAAATAAAAGTGCATTGACATTAACTCAGTGGAAACACACAGGGACATATACATGTCTGCTACCTGTATTACTAATTCATTTATTTATTGATTGCCTCAAGGGCTTATTGCCACAGCTCAGTGCCTGCGCCACCAATAATCCACAGCTCCTGCACTCCATATGTTCCCCTTTCGCTGCCCTTGTTGCTTGGTCACTGTGGTGGTGGTTATTGTTGTTGTTGTTGTTGTTGTTGTTGCTGTTGTTACTGACCTTGCATCTGACAGAGAAAAAAGGAGAGAGGAGGGGAAATACAGAGTGGGGGGAGAAAGATAGAGCCCCTAAACACCTGCTTCACCCCCTTAAAGCGACTTCCCTGCAGGTGGGGGTCTGGGGGCCAGACCCCAGATCCTCCCACCTGTCCCCTCTTTTCGCGAGCGCCACAAGCCCTTAACCCTCTGACACACCGCCAAACATCCCTGGATTTACTTGATAAGGCGATATGACCTGCCGAGTTTTGGATCCTCATTTTCCTGAGTATCACTCCTGGAGACAGTGTCATGACACGACACAAGGAGATCTCTGGTATCAGAGAGCGCCTGGAACAGCAGCTGGGGCTCTAGTGCCAGGGCAGGAGCAACTTCCCATCCACCCTCCACGGAGTCCACCTGCCTGCATTTTGGTCCTTTTCCCTCCAAAAAAGATTTTTCCCTTTTTTCACTGAGAAACAGGCAGCAGACTGGTTACTCAAGCAGGGGGAAAAAAAATAAAAAAGCCTTTTTTTTTTTTTTTTTTTTTTTTTTTAACCGTACTGCATGACCATCTTCTGGGAAGTATAGGTTTTGAACCTGAAAACTCTGTCTGTCTGTCTGTGTCCTAGTCCACAGAAAGAGCCACTAGCCCAGCCAGATGTCGTGCTCAGAATAGGGTGTTTTTGCCACTCATAGGCCTGCACAGTGCACTAGGGATTGGACAGCCTGAGACCCAAATGTTACATTGTAGATGGATTGTTTGCAGTTCTTGCTCCCCAGGACATTGGACAGTCTCAACTCCCCTACAGCCAGAAAAAAAGACTCTTGACAGCCTTAGAGCAAATGGAGTGGCAGGGAGATGGGAGAGTGTTGCATGTGTGGGCTGCTCATGCCCAGGTGACTGTGGGGGGCCATGGCAGAGGCTGTAAGGGGGCAAGGGGGCAGAAGGAGACTGGTTGAGAGGCAGACTGCAGGCAGGGGAGCCCCTGAGGTTTTGCAGTGCTGTGTGTGGGTGTGGTGGCAGGGGGTTAGGGCAGGTCCCCCTGCTGGATGGTGAGATGGCAGCTGGGCTGGCCCAGGTCCCCCAGGGCTGAAGGGAAGCAGCAGGGTGGCAGGAAAGTAGCGCAGGGAGGCACACAGTAGATGTTAGTTGGGGAGCTGGGGAACAGGGGGCAAGGGGAAAGAGGGCATCCTTGAGGAAGTGTCTGGTCTAGAGAGTGGGGGGAGCTGGAGGCATGGAAGGTCCCAGGAATCAGGGACTGACAGGACCAGATACCTGCACCCACCCACTGGATAGAAGCTGCAGCAGCCAGAGCAGATGCCCTGGCTTGCCTGGGCCCAGAGTGAGTCCCTCTGAGGATGAGGAAGTTGAGGAGGAGGTGAAGGAAGAGGAGGAGGAGGAGGAGGAGGAGGAGGAGGAGGAGGAGGGGAAGGAGGGCAGCTGTCAGTAGGCAATGGTATTAATAGAGGCCTCCACTATGGAGGCATGTGTCCAGGCAGTCACCCACCCAACCTCAGGGGCAGCTCAGGGCACCCAGGGACCTGGTGTGGGTATCTCTGGGGGGGGGACTGTCAGTCAGTCAGCAGGACTGTGTGTCAGTGCACATGGTGGGACAGGGGCCTGGCGGCCCTTGGCCCCCAGCCCTGGGCTGTCAGATGCCTGCCCCGTGGCCAGACACCCCCCACTCTGCCCATAGCCCCTAGGCCCGGCCCACCTGCTCCTGTTTTGGCCTTGGGCTCTGGCTCTGGTGGCTGGCCACCACCAGTTTTGGCCTGGGGCTCTGGGTCTGGTGGCTGGCCACCACCCCTCAGGTCAAGTTAAGGTTCGGGGTCATGGCTGCTGGTCCACTGGATGGGCAGGGTCCCCGTTACCTAGCAACCGCAGGAGCCATCTGTGATGTCCTAGCCCCCGGCATTGTGTGCTGGCCACACTGGCACTGGGCAGCCCACCTGCCCTGCCACTAGGTCAGGCAGCAACGCCCAGACGCCAGGGCCCTGGCACACAGGGACGGAAGGATAGGAAGACAGTGCTGACCGACGAGGGACCTCAGGGCTGGCAGCCAAGAGAAGAAAGAAGGAGGTGTACCCGGGATCCAGGGAGCCCAGGCCAGAGCTGCCTGCATGCCTGCCTGCCTTCCTGGATGTCTGTATGCTGCCTATGTCCAGGTAGGTTTCTCAGGTCCCCTCCACTCCTGTCCTCTCCTGTCCTCTCCTCTCCTCTCCATCCTTTCCCCTCTCGGCTCCTCTGCACCTTGCTTCTCTCCTCTTGTCTGTCCTCTCTTCCGGGTGCCCTGCTCACCAGCTCCAGCACTCCTGAAGGTTCTCCAGTGACCGCTGCTTGCAACCCCTTCCACCCCCTCCCTTCCCTGATGTGACCCAGCTCACAGGGTCACCGGCTCACCCCACCCACACCCACACCCGCCAACACATTCCCTGGTTCAGCCCCACTGCCCTATTCAGCCGAACTGGCTCCTTAGCAACCTACCTGTGCAGCGTTGATTGTCTTCATCATTCAAGGAGAGACCTCCTTTTGTACTTAGCTTGGTTGACTGGTGGATGGATGGATGATGGATGGATGGATGGATGGATGGATGGAGGGACACGTCAATGGATTGGTATTGTACAGGCAAAGCACCATCTATAGGGGTAGCTGAGACCGCTGGTTTCAGAGCTCTAGTCTGCTGTCAAATGTAAAGCATTAATTTATCAATAACAAAATTGAATAAGTACATAAATAAATAAATAAATATAAAAACTGGGTTAAAACATACATGGCGTCTTTGCCTTTCTGAATATGGTTGCTGTGAGGATCTTAACAAGGAAAGCAGTGTCCTGAGTAGCCCCTTGAAATAGTGGAATATTTCATTTTCCTTTCTTTTTCTTTTTCTTTTTCTTTTTCTTCTTTTACTTTCTATGTTCTTGATTATTTATTGGAATAAATGGTCAGGAGTTGAGAGGGAATGGAGGCACAGAGAGTTTGAGACACAGAGAGACACCTGCAGCACTTCTGCACTACTTGTAAAGATTTCCCCCGGCAGGTGGGGACCAGGGTCTTGAAGCCCAGTCCTCCTGCACTGTCACCTGAGTGCTTACCTGGGTGTGGCACCACCTGGTACCCTTGATGGGACACTTTTTTTTAGCAATGGAAAGAAATTCTCGTGGCAAGGTAATAAATAAATGAAGAAATAAATAAAAGTGCATTGACATTAACTCAGTGGAAACACACAGGGACATATAAATGTCTGCTACCTGTATTACTAATTCATTTATTTATTGATTGCCTCAAGGGCTTATTGCCACAGCTCAGTGCCTGCGCCACGAATAATCCATAGCTCCTGCACTCCATATGTTCCCCTTTCGCTGCCCTTGTTGCTTGGTCACTGTGGTGGTGGTTATTGTTGTTGTTGTTGTTGTTGTTGATGCTGTTGTTACTGACCTTGCATCTGACAGAGAAAAAAGGAGAGAGGAGGGGAAATACAGAGTGGGGGGAGAAAGATAGAGCCCCTAAACACCTGCTTCACCCCCTTAAAGCGACTTCCCTGCAGGTGGGGGTCTGGGGGCCAGACCCCAGACCCTCCCACCTGTCCCCTCTTTTCGCGAGCGCCACAAGCCCTTAACCCTCTGACACACCGCCAAACATCCCTGGATTTACTTGATAAGGCGATATGACCTGCCGAGTTTTGGATCCTCATTTTCCTGAGTATCACTCCTGGAGACAGTGTCATGACACGACACAAGGAGATCTCTGGTATCAGAGAGCGCCTGGAACAGCAGCTGGGGCTCTAGTGCCAGGGCAGGAGCAACTTCCCATCCACCCTCCACGGAGTCCACCTGCCTGCATTTTGGTCCTTTTCCCTCCAAAAAAGATTTTTCCCTTTTTTCACTGAGAAACAGGCAGCAGACTGGTTACTCAAGCAGGGGGAAAAAAAATAAAAAAGCCTTTTTTTTTTTTTTTTTTTTTTTTTTTTTAACCGTACTGCATGACCATCTTCTGGGAAGTATAGGTTTTGAACCTGAAAACTCTGTCTGTCTGTCTGTGTCCTAGTCCACAGAAAGAGCCACTAGCCCAGCCAGATGTCGTGCTCAGAATAGGGTGTTTTTGCCACTCATAGGCCTGCACAGTGCACTAGGGATTGGACAGCCTGAGACCCAAATGTTACATTGTAGATGGATTGTTTGCAGTTCTTGCTCCCCAGGACATTGGACAGTCTCAACTCCCCTACAGCCAGAAAAAAAGACTCTTGACAGCCTTAGAGCAAATGGAGTGGCAGGGAGATGGGAGAGTGTTGCATGTGTGGGCTGCTCATGCCCAGGTGACTGTGGGGGGCCATGGCAGAGGCTGTAAGGGGGCAAGGGGGCAGAAGGAGACTGGTTGAGAGGCAGACTGCAGGCAGGGGGCCCCTGAGGGTTTGCAGTGCTGTGTGTGGGTGTGGTGGCAGGGGGTTAGGGCAGGTCCCCCAGCTGGATGTTGAGATGGCAGCTGGGCTGGCCCAGGTCCCCCAGGGCTGAAGGGAAGCAGCAGGGTGGCAGGAAAGTAGCGCAGGGAGGCACACAGTAGATGTTAGTTGGGGAGCTGGGGAACAGGGGGCAAGGGGAAAGAGGGCATCCTTGAGGAAGTGTCTGGTCTAGAGAGTGGGGGGAGCTGGAGGCATGGAAGGTCCCAGGAATCAGGGACTGACAGGACCAGATACCTGCACCCACCCACTGGATAGAAGCTGCAGCAGCCAGAGCAGATGCCCTGGCTTGCCTGGGCCCAGAGTGAGTCCCTCTGAGGATGAGGAAGTTGAGGAGGAGGTGAAGGAAGAGGAGGAGGAGGAGGAGGAGGAGGAGGAGGAGGAGGAGGAGGGGAAGGAGGGCAGCTGTCAGTAGGCAATGGTATTAATAGAGGCCTCCACTATGGAGGCATGTGTCCAGGCAGTCACCCACCCAACCTCAGGGGCAGCTCAGGGCACCCAGGGACCTGGTGTGGGTATCTCTGGGGGGGGGACTGTCAGTCAGTCAGCAGGACTGTGTGTCAGTGCACATGGTGGGACAGGGGCCTGGCGGCCCTTGGCCCCCAGCCCTGGGCTGTCAGATGCCTGCCCCGTGGCCAGACACCCCCCACTCTGCCCATAGCCCCTAGGCCCGGCCCACCTGCTCCTGTTTTGGCCTTGGGCTCTGGCTCTGGTGGCTGGCCACCACCAGTTTTGGCCTGGGGCTCTGGGTCTGGTGGCTGTCCACCACCCCTCAGGTCAAGTTAAGGTTCGGGGTCATGGCTGCTGGTCCACTGGATGGGCAGGGTCCCCGCTACCTAGCAACCACAGGAGCCATCTGTGATGTCCTAGCCCCCGGCATTGTGTGCTGGCCACACTGGCACTGGGCAGCCCACCTGCCCTGCCACTAGGTCAGGCAGCAGCGCCCAGACGCCAGGGCCCTGGCACACAGGGACGGAAGGATAGGAAGACAGTGCTGACCGACGAGGGACCTCAGGGCTGGCAGCCAAGAGAAGAAAGAAGGAGGTGTACCCGGGATCCAGGGAGCCCAGGCCAGAGCTGCCTGCATGCCTGCCTGCCTTCCTGGATGTCTGTATGCTGCCTATGTCCAGGTAGGTTTCTCAGGTCCCCTCCACTCCTGTCCTCTCCTGTCCTCTCCTCTCCTCTCCATCCTTTCCCCTCTCCGCTCCTCTGCACCTTGCTTCTCTCCTGTTGTCTGTCCTCTCTTCCGGGTGCCCTGCTCAACAGCTCCAGCACTCGTGAAGGTTCTCCAGTGACCGCTGCTTGCAACCCCTTCCACCCCCTCCCTTCCCTGATGTGACCCAGCTCACAGGGTCACCGGCTCACCCCACCCACACCCACACCCGCCAACACATTCCCTGGTTCAGCCCCACTGCCCTATTCAGCCGAACTGGCTCCTTTGCAACCTACCTGTGCAGCGTTGATTGTCTTCATCATTCAAGGAGAGACCTCCTTTTGTACTTAGCTTGGTTGACTGGTGGATGGATGGATGATGGATGGATGGATGGATGGATGGATGGATGGATGGATGGAGGGACACGAAATGGATTGGTATTGTACAGGCAAAGCACCATCTATAGGGGTAGCTGAGACCGCTGGTTTCAGAGCTCTAGTCTGCTGTCAAATGTAAAGCATTAATTTATCAATAACAAAATTGAATAAGTACATAAATAAATAAATAAATATAAAAACTGGGTTAAAACATACATGGCGTCTTTGCCTTTCTGAATATGGTTGCTGTGAGGATCTTAACAAGGAAAGCAGTGTCCTGAGTAGCCCCTTGAAATAGTGGAATATTTCATTTTCCTTTCTTTTTCTTTTTCTTTTTCTTCTTTTACTTTCTATGTTCTTGATTATTTATTGGAATAAATGGTCAGGAGTTGAGAGGGAATGGAGGCACAGAGAGTTTGAGACACAGAGAGACACCTGCAGCACTTCTGCACCACTTGTAAAGATTTCCACCGGCAGTTGGGGACCAGGGTCTTGAAGCCCAGTCCTCCTGCACTGTCACCTGAGTGCTTACCTGGGTGTGGTACCACATGGTACCCTTGATGGGACACTTTTTTTTAGCAATGGAAAGAAATTCTCGTGGCAAGGTAATAAATAAATGAAGAAATAAATAAAAGTGCATTGACATTAACTCAGTGGAAACACACAGGGACATATACATGTCTGCTACCTGTATTACTAATTCATTTATTTATTGATTGCCTCAAGGGCTTATTGCCACAGCTCAGTGCCTGCGCCACCAATAATCCACAGCTCCTGCACTCCATATGTTCCCCTTTCGCTGCCCTTGTTGCTTGGTCACTGTGGTGGTGGTTATTGTTGTTGTTGTTGTTGTCGTTGTTGCTGTTGTTACTGACCTTGCATCTGACAGAGAAAAAAGGAGAGAGGAGGGGAAATACAGAGTGGGGGGAGAAAGATAGAGCCCCTAAACACCTGCTTCACCCCCTTAAAGCGACTTCCCTGCAGGTGGGGGTCTGGGGGCCAGACCCCAGATCCTCCCACCTGTCCCCTCTTTTCGCGAGCGCCACAAGCCCTTAACCCTCTGACACACCGCCAAACATCCCTGGATTTACTTGATAAGGCGATATGACCTGCCGAGTTTTGGATCCTCATTTTCCTGAGTATCACTCCTGGAGACAGTGTCATGACACGACACAAGGAGATCTCTGGTATCAGAGAGCGCCTGGAACAGCAGCTGGGGCTCTAGTGCCAGGGCAGGAGCAACTTCCCATCCACCCTCCACGGAGTCCACCTGCCTGCATTTTGGTCCTTTTCCCTCCAAAAAAGATTTTTCCCTTTTTTCACTGAGAAACAGGCAGCAGACTGGTTACCCAAGCAGGGGGGAAAAAAATAAAAAAGCCTTTTTTTTATTTTTTATTTTTTTTAACCGTACTGCATGACCATCTTCTGGGAAGTATAGGTTTTGAACCTGAAAACTCTGTCTGTCTGTCTGTGTCCTAGTCCACAGAAAGAGCCACTAGCCCAGCCAGATGTCGTGCTCAGAATAGGGTGTTTTTGCCACTCATAGGCCTGCACAGTGCACTAGGGATTGGACAGCCTGAGACCCAAATGTTACATTGTAGATGGATTGTTTGCAGTTCTTGCTCCCCAGGACATTGGACAGTCTCAACTCCCCTACAGCCAGAAAAAAAGACTCTTGACAGCCTTAGAGCAAATGGAGTGGCAGGGAGATGGGAGAGTGTTGCATGTGTGGGCTGCTCATGCCCAGGTGACTGTGGGGGGCCATGGCAGAGGCTGTAAGGGGGCAAGGGGGCAGAAGGAGACTGGTTGAGAGGCAGACTGCAGGCAGGGGAGCCCCTGAGGTTTTGCAGTGCTGTGTGTGGGTGTGGTGGCAGGGGGTTAGGGCAGGTCCCCCTGCTGGATGGTGAGATGGCAGCTGGGCTGGCCCAGGTCCCCCAGGGCTGAAGGGAAGCAGCAGGGTGGCAGGAAAGTAGCTCAGGGAGGCACACAGTAGATGTTAGTTGGGGAGCTGGGGAACAGGGGGCAAGGGGAAAGAGGGCATCCTTGAGGAAGTGTCTGGTCTAGAGAGTGGGGGGAGCTGGAGGCATGGAAGGTCCCAGGAATCAGGGACTGACAGGACCAGATACCTGCACCCACCCACTGGATAGAAGCTGCAGCAGCCAGAGCAGATGCCCTGGCTTGCCTGGGCCCAGAGTGAGTCCCTCTGAGGATGAGGAAGTTGAGGAGGAGGTGAAGGAAGAGGAGGAGGAGGAGGAGGAGGAGGAGGAGGAGGAGGAGGAGGGGAAGGAGGGCAGCTGTCAGTAGGCAATGGTATTAATAGAGGCCTCCACTATGGAGGCATGTGTCCAGGCAGTCACCCACCCAACCTCAGGGGCAGCTCAGGGCACCCAGGGACCTGGTGTGGGTATCTCTGGGGGGGGGGGACTGTCAGTCAGTCAGCAGGACTGTGTGTCAGTGCACATGGTGGGACAGGGGCCTGGCGGCCCTTGGCCCCCAGCCCTGGGCTGTCAGATGCCTGCCCCGTGGCCAGACACCCCCCACTCTGCCCATAGCCCCTAGGCCCGGCCCACCTGCTCCTGTTTTGGCCTTGGGCTCTGGCTCTGGTGGCTGGCCACCACCAGTTTTGGCCTGGGGCTCTGGGTCTGGTGGCTGGCCACCACCCCTCAGGTCAAGTTAAGGTTCGGGGTCATGGCTGCTGGTCCACTGGATGGGCAGGGTCCCCGCTACCTAGCAACCACAGGAGCCATCTGTGATGTCCTAGCCCCAGGCATTGTGTGCTGGCCACACTGGCACTGGGCAGCCCACCTGCCCTGCCACTAGGTCAGGCAGCAGCGCCCAGACGCCAGGGCCCTGGCACACAGGGACGGAAGGATAGGAAGACAGTGCTGACCGACGAGGGACCTCAGGGCTGGCAGCCAAGAGAAGAAAGAAGGAGGTGTACCCGGGATCCAGGGAGCCCAGGCCAGAGCTGCCTGCATGCCTGCCTGCCTTCCTGGATGTCTGTATGCTGCCTATGTCCAGGTAGGTTTCTCAGGTCCCCTCCACTCCTGTCCTCTCCTGTCCTCTCCTCTCCTCTCCATCCTTTCCCCTCTCTGCTCCTCTGCACCTTGCTTCTCTCCTCTTGTCTGTCCTCTCTTCCGGGTGCCCTGCTCACCAGCTCCAGCACTCGTGAAGGTTCTCCAGTGACCGCTGCTTGCAACCCCTTCCACCCCCTCCCTTCCCTGATGTGACCCAGCTCACAGGGTCACCGGCTCACCCCACCCACACCCACACCCGCCAACACATTCCCTGGTTCAGCCCCACTGCCCTATTCAGCCGAACTGGCTCCTTTGCAACCTACCTGTGCAGCGTTGATTGTCTTCATCATTCAAGGAGAGACCTCCTTTTGTACTTAGCTTGGTTGACTGGTGGATGGATGGATGATGGATGGATGGATGGATGGATGGATGGATGGATGGATGGATGGACACGTCAATGGATTGGTATTGTACAGGCAAAGCACCATCTATAGGGGTAGCTGAGACCGCTGGTTTCAGAGCTCTAGTCTGCTGTCAAATGTAAAGCATTAATTTATCAATAACAAAATTGAATAAGTACATAAATAAATAAATAAATATAAAAACTGGGTTAAAACATACATGGCGTCTTTGCCTTTCTGAATATGGTTGCTGTGAGGATCTTAACAAGGAAAGCAGTGTCCTGAGTAGCCCCTTGAAATAGTGGAATATTTCATTTTCCTTTCTTTTTCTTTTTCTTTTTCTTCTTTTACTTTCTATGTTCTTGATTATTTATTGGAATAAATGGTCAGGAGTTGAGAGGGAATGGAGGCACAGAGAGTTTGAGACACAGAGAGACACCTGCAGCACTTCTGCACCACTTGTAAAGATTTCCACCGGCAGTTGGGGACCAGGGTCTTGAAGCCCAGTCCTCCTGCACTGTCACCTGAGTGCTTACCTGGGTGTGGCACCACCTGGTACCCTTGATGGGACACTTTTTTTTAGCAATGGAAAGAAATTCTCGTGGCAAGGTAATAAATAAATGAAGAAATAAATAAAAGTGCATTGACATTAACTCAGTGGAAACACACAGGGACATATACATGTCTGCTACCTGTATTACTAATTCATTTATTTATTGATTGCCTCAAGGGCTTATTGCCACAGCTCAGTGCCTGCGCCACCAATAATCCACAGCTCCTGCACTCCATATGTTCCCCTTTCGCTGCCCTTGTTGCTTGGTCACTGTGGTGGTGGTTATTGTTGTTGTTGTTGTTGTTGTTGTTGCTGTTGTTACTGACCTTGCATCTGACAGAGAAAAAAGGAGAGAGGAGGGGAAATACAGAGTGGGGGGAGAAAGATAGAGCCCCTAAACACCTGCTTCACCCCCTTAAAGCGACTTCCCTGCAGGTGGGGGTCTGGGGGCCAGACCCCAGATCCTCCCACCTGTCCCCTCTTTTCGCGAGCGCCACAAGCCCTTAACCCTCTGACACACCGCCAAACATCCCTGGATTTACTTGATAAGGCGATATGACCTGCCGAGTTTTGGATCCTCATTTTCCTGAGTATCACTCCTGGAGACAGTGTCATGACACGACACAAGGAGATCTCTGGTATCAGAGAGCGCCTGGAACAGCAGCTGGGGCTCTAGTGCCAGGGCAGGAGCAACTTCCCATCCACCCTCCACGGAGTCCACCTGCCTGCATTTTGGTCCTTTTCCCTCCAAAAAAGATTTTTCCCTTTTTTCACTGAGAAACAGGCAGCAGACTGGTTACTCAAGCAGGGGGAAAAAAAATAAAAAAGCCTTTTTTTTTTTTTTTTTTTTTTTTTTAACCGTACTGCATGACCATCTTCTGGGAAGTATAGGTTTTGAACCTGAAAACTCTGTCTGTCTGTCTGTGTCCTAGTCCACAGAAAGAGCCACTAGCCCAGCCAGATGTCGTGCTCAGAATAGGGTGTTTTTGCCACTCATAGGCCTGCACAGTGCACTAGGGATTGGACAGCCTGAGACCCAAATGTTACATTGTAGATGGATTGTTTGCAGTTCTTGCTCCCCAGGACATTGGACAGTCTCAACTCCCCTACAGCCAGAAAAAAAGACTCTTGACAGCCTTAGAGCAAATGGAGTGGCAGGGAGATGGGAGAGTGTTGCATGTGTGGGCTGCTCATGCCCAGGTGACTGTGGGGGGCCATGGCAGAGGCTGTAAGGGGGCAAGGGGGCAGAAGGAGACTGGTTGAGAGGCAGACTGCAGGCAGGGGAGCCCCTGAGGTTTTGCAGTGCTGTGTGTGGGTGTGGTGGCAGGGGGTTAGGGCAGGTCCCCCTGCTGGATGGTGAGATGGCAGCTGGGCTGGCCCAGGTCCCCCAGGGCTGAAGGGAAGCAGCAGGGTGGCAGGAAAGTAGCGCAGGGAGGCACACAGTAGATGTTAGTTGGGGAGCTGGGGAACAGGGGGCAAGGGGAAAGAGGGCATCCTTGAGGAAGTGTCTGGTCTAGAGAGTGGGGGGAGCTGGAGGCATGGAAGGTCCCAGGAATCAGGGACTGACAGGACCAGATACCTGCACCCACCCACTGGATAGAAGCTGCAGCAGCCAGAGCAGATGCCCTGGCTTGCCTGGGCCCAGAGTGAGTCCCTCTGAGGATGAGGAAGTTGAGGAGGAGGTGAAGGAAGAGGAGGAGGAGGAGGAGGAGGAGGAGGAGGAGGAGGAGGGGAAGGAGGGCAGCTGTCAGTAGGCAATGGTATTAATAGAGGCCTCCACTATGGAGGCATGTGTCCAGGCAGTCACCCACCCAACCTCAGGGGCAGCTCAGGGCACCCAGGGACCTGGTGTGGGTATCTCTGGGGGGGGGACTGTCAGTCAGTCAGCAGGACTGTGTGTCAGTGCACATGGTGGGACAGGGGCCTGGCGGCCCTTGGCCCCCAGCCCTGGGCTGTCAGATGCCTGCCCCGTGGCCAGACACCCCCCACTCTGCCCATAGCCCCTAGGCCCGGCCCACCTGCTCCTGTTTTGGCCTTGGGCTCTGGCTCTGGTGGCTGGCCACCACCAGTTTTGGCCTGGGGCTCTGGGTCTGGTGGCTGGCCACCACCCCTCAGGTCAAGTTAAGGTTCGGGGTCATGGCTGCTGGTCCACTGGATGGGCAGGGTCCCCGTTACCTAGCAACCGCAGGAGCCATCTGTGATGTCCTAGCCCCCGGCATTGTGTGCTGGCCACACTGGCACTGGGCAGCCCACCTGCCCTGCCACTAGGTCAGGCAGCAACGCCCAGACGCCAGGGCCCTGGCACACAGGGACGGAAGGATAGGAAGACAGTGCTGACCGACGAGGGACCTCAGGGCTGGCAGCCAAGAGAAGAAAGAAGGAGGTGTACCCGGGATCCAGGGAGCCCAGGCCAGAGCTGCCTGCATGCCTGCCTGCCTTCCTGGATGTCTGTATGCTGCCTATGTCCAGGTAGGTTTCTCAGGTCCCCTCCACTCCTGTCCTCTCCTGTCCTCTCCTCTCCTCTCCATCCTTTCCCCTCTCGGCTCCTCTGCACCTTGCTTCTCTCCTCTTGTCTGTCCTCTCTTCCGGGTGCCCTGCTCACCAGCTCCAGCACTCCTGAAGGTTCTCCAGTGACCGCTGCTTGCAACCCCTTCCACCCCCTCCCTTCCCTGATGTGACCCAGCTCACAGGGTCACCGGCTCACCCCACCCACACCCACACCCGCCAACACATTCCCTGGTTCAGCCCCACTGCCCTATTCAGCCGAACTGGCTCCTTTGCAACCTACCTGTGCAGCGTTGATTGTCTTCATCATTCAAGGAGAGACCTCCTTTTGTACTTAGCTTGGTTGACTGGTGGATGGATGGATGATGGATGGATGGATGGATGGATGGATGGAGGGACACGTCAATGGATTGGTATTGTACAGGCAAAGCACCATCTATAGGGGTAGCTGAGACCGCTGGTTTCAGAGCTCTAGTCTGCTGTCAAATGTAAAGCATTAATTTATCAATAACAAAATTGAATAAGTACATAAATAAATAAATAAATATAAAAACTGGGTTAAAACATACATGGCGTCTTTGCCTTTCTGAATATGGTTGCTGTGAGGATCTTAACAAGGAAAGCAGTGTCCTGAGTAGCCCCTTGAAATAGTGGAATATTTCATTTTCCTTTCTTTTTCTTTTTCTTTTTCTTCTTTTACTTTCTATGTTCTTGATTATTTATTGGAATAAATGGTCAGGAGTTGAGAGGGAATGGAGGCACAGAGAGTTTGAGACACAGAGAGACACCTGCAGCACTTCTGCACTACTTGTAAAGATTTCCCCCGGCAGGTGGGGACCAGGGTCTTGAAGCCCAGTCCTCCTGCACTGTCACCTGAGTGCTTACCTGGGTGTGGCACCACCTGGTACCCTTGATGGGACACTTTTTTTTAGCAATGGAAAGAAATTCTCGTGGCAAGGTAATAAATAAATGAAGAAATAAATAAAAGTGCATTGACATTAACTCAGTGGAAACACACAGGGACATATAAATGTCTGCTACCTGTATTACTAATTCATTTATTTATTGATTGCCTCAAGGGCTTATTGCCACAGCTCAGTGCCTGCGCCACGAATAATCCATAGCTCCTGCACTCCATATGTTCCCCTTTCGCTGCCCTTGTTGCTTGGTCACTGTGGTGGTGGTTATTGTTGTTGTTGTTGTTGTTGTTGATGCTGTTGTTACTGACCTTGCATCTGACAGAGAAAAAAGGAGAGAGGAGGGGAAATACAGAGTGGGGGGAGAAAGATAGAGCCCCTAAACACCTGCTTCACCCCCTTAAAGCGACTTCCCTGCAGGTGGGGGTCTGGGGGCCAGACCCCAGACCCTCCCACCTGTCCCCTCTTTTCGCGAGCGCCACAAGCCCTTAACCCTCTGACACACCGCCAAACATCCCTGGATTTACTTGATAAGGCGATATGACCTGCCGAGTTTTGGATCCTCATTTTCCTGAGTATCACTCCTGGAGACAGTGTCATGACACGACACAAGGAGATCTCTGGTATCAGAGAGCGCCTGGAACAGCAGCTGGGGCTCTAGTGCCAGGGCAGGAGCAACTTCCCATCCACCCTCCACGGAGTCCACCTGCCTGCATTTTGGTCCTTTTCCCTCCAAAAAAGATTTTTCCCTTTTTTCACTGAGAAACAGGCAGCAGACTGGTTACTCAAGCAGGGGGAAAAAAAATAAAAAAGCCTTTTTTTTTTTTTTTTTTTTTTTTTTTTAACCGTACTGCATGACCATCTTCTGGGAAGTATAGGTTTTGAACCTGAAAACTCTGTCTGTCTGTCTGTGTCCTAGTCCACAGAAAGAGCCACTAGCCCAGCCAGATGTCGTGCTCAGAATAGGGTGTTTTTGCCACTCATAGGCCTGCACAGTGCACTAGGGATTGGACAGCCTGAGACCCAAATGTTACATTGTAGATGGATTGTTTGCAGTTCTTGCTCCCCAGGACATTGGACAGTCTCAACTCCCCTACAGCCAGAAAAAAAGACTCTTGACAGCCTTAGAGCAAATGGAGTGGCAGGGAGATGGGAGAGTGTTGCATGTGTGGGCTGCTCATGCCCAGGTGACTGTGGGGGGCCATGGCAGAGGCTGTAAGGGGGCAAGGGGGCAGAAGGAGACTGGTTGAGAGGCAGACTGCAGGCAGGGGGCCCCTGAGGGTTTGCAGTGCTGTGTGTGGGTGTGGTGGCAGGGGGTTAGGGCAGGTCCCCCAGCTGGATGTTGAGATGGCAGCTGGGCTGGCCCAGGTCCCCCAGGGCTGAAGGGAAGCAGCAGGGTGGCAGGAAAGTAGCGCAGGGAGGCACACAGTAGATGTTAGTTGGGGAGCTGGGGAACAGGGGGCAAGGGGAAAGAGGGCATCCTTGAGGAAGTGTCTGGTCTAGAGAGTGGGGGGAGCTGGAGGCATGGAAGGTCCCAGGAATCAGGGACTGACAGGACCAGATACCTGCACCCACCCACTGGATAGAAGCTGCAGCAGCCAGAGCAGATGCCCTGGCTTGCCTGGGCCCAGAGTGAGTCCCTCTGAGGATGAGGAAGTTGAGGAGGAGGTGAAGGAAGAGGAGGAGGAGGAGGAGGAGGAGGAGGAGGAGGAGGAGGAGGGGAAGGAGGGCAGCTGTCAGTAGGCAATGGTATTAATAGAGGCCTCCACTATGGAGGCATGTGTCCAGGCAGTCAACCACCCAACCTCAGGGGCAGCTCAGGGCACCCAGGGACCTGGTGTGGGTATCTCTGGGGGGGGGACTGTCAGTCAGTCAGCAGGACTGTGTGTCAGTGCACATGGTGGGACAGGGGCCTGGCGGCCCTTGGCCCCCAGCCCTGGGCTGTCAGATGCCTGCCCCGTGGCCAGACACCCCCCACTCTGCCCATAGCCCCTAGGCCCGGCCCACCTGCTCCTGTTTTGGCCTTGGGCTCTGGCTCTGGTGGCTGGCCACCACCAGTTTTGGCCTGGGGCTCTGGGTCTGGTGGCTGTCCACCACCCCTCAGGTCAAGTTAAGGTTCGGGGTCATGGCTGCTGGTCCACTGGATGGGCAGGGTCCCCGCTACCTAGCAACCACAGGAGCCATCTGTGATGTCCTAGCCCCCGGCATTGTGTGCTGGCCACACTGGCACTGGGCAGCCCACCTGCCCTGCCACTAGGTCAGGCAGCAGCGCCCAGACGCCAGGGCCCTGGCACACAGGGACGGAAGGATAGGAAGACAGTGCTGACCGACGAGGGACCTCAGGGCTGGCAGCCAAGAGAAGAAAGAAGGAGGTGTACCCGGGATCCAGGGAGCCCAGGCCAGAGCTGCCTGCATGCCTGCCTGCCTTCCTGGATGTCTGTATGCTGCCTATGTCCAGGTAGGTTTCTCAGGTCCCCTCCACTCCTGTCCTCTCCTGTCCTCTCCTCTCCTCTCCATCCTTTCCCCTCTCCGCTCCTCTGCACCTTGCTTCTCTCCTGTTGTCTGTCCTCTCTTCCGGGTGCCCTGCTCAACAGCTCCAGCACTCGTGAAGGTTCTCCAGTGACCGCTGCTTGCAACCCCTTCCACCCCCTCCCTTCCCTGATGTGACCCAGCTCACAGGGTCACCGGCTCACCCCACCCACACCCACACCCGCCAACACATTCCCTGGTTCAGCCCCACTGCCCTATTCAGCCGAACTGGCTCCTTTGCAACCTACCTGTGCAGCGTTGATTGTCTTCATCATTCAAGGAGAGACCTCCTTTTGTACTTAGCTTGGTTGACTGGTGGATGGATGGATGATGGATGGATGGATGGATGGATGGATGGATGGATGGATGGATGGAGGGACACGAAATGGATTGGTATTGTACAGGCAAAGCACCATCTATAGGGGTAGCTGAGACCGCTGGTTTCAGAGCTCTAGTCTGCTGTCAAATGTAAAGCATTAATTTATCAATAACAAAATTGAATAAGTACATAAATAAATAAATAAATATAAAAACTGGGTTAAAACATACATGGCGTCTTTGCCTTTCTGAATATGGTTGCTGTGAGGATCTTAACAAGGAAAGCAGTGTCCTGAGTAGCCCCTTGAAATAGTGGAATATTTCATTTTCCTTTCTTTTTCTTTTTCTTTTTCTTCTTTTACTTTCTATGTTCTTGATTATTTATTGGAATAAATGGTCAGGAGTTGAGAGGGAATGGAGGCACAGAGAGTTTGAGACACAGAGAGACACCTGCAGCACTTCTGCACCACTTGTAAAGATTTCCACCGGCAGTTGGGGACCAGGGTCTTGAAGCCCAGTCCTCCTGCACTGTCACCTGAGTGCTTACCTGGGTGTGGTACCACATGGTACCCTTGATGGGACACTTTTTTTTAGCAATGGAAAGAAATTCTCGTGGCAAGGTAATAAATAAATAGAAGAAATAAATAAAAGTGCATTGACATTAACTCAGTGGAAACACACAGGGGACATATACATGTCTGCTACCTGTATTACTAATGGCATTTATTTATTGATTGCCTCAAGGGCTTATTGCCACAGCTCAGTGCCTGCGCCACCAATAATCCACAGCTCCTGCACTCCATATGTTCCCCTTTCGCTGCCCTTGTTGCTTGGTCACTGTGGTGGTGTGTTATTGTTGTTGTTGTTGTTGTCGTTGTTGCTGTTGTTACTGACCTTGCATCTGACAGAGAAAAAAGGAGAGAGGAGGGGAAATACAGAGTGGGGGGAGAAGATAGAGCCCCTAAACACCTGCTTCACCCCCTTAAAGCGACTTCCCTGCAGGGTGGGGGTCTGGGGGCCAGACCCCAGATCCTCCCACCTGTCCCCTCTTTTCGCGAGCGCACAACAAGCCTTAACCCTCTGACACACCGCCAAACATCCATGGATTTACTTGATAAGGCGATATGACCTGCCGAGTTTTGGATCCTCATTCTCCTGAGTATCACTCCTGGAGACAGTGTCATGACACGACACAAGGAGATCTCTGGTATCAGAGAGCGCCTGGAACAGCAGCTGGGGCTCTAGTGCCAGGGCAGGAGCAACTTCCCATCCACCCTCCACGGAGTCCACCTGCCTGCATTTTGGTCCTTTTCCCTCCAAAAAAGATTTTTTCCCTTTTTTCACTGAGAAAACAGGCAGCAGACTGGTTCACCCAAGCAGGGGGGGAAAAAAAATAAAAAAGCCTTTTTTTTATTTTTTATTTTTTTTTAACCGTACTGCATTGACCATCTTCTGCTTGGAAGTATAGGTTTTGAACCTGAAAACTCTGTCTGTCTGTCTGTGTCCTAGTCCACAGAAAGAGCCACTAGCCCAGCCAGATGTCGCGCTCAGAATAGGGTGTTTTTGCCACTCATAGGCCTGCACAGTGCACATAGGGATTGGACAGCCCTGAGACCCAAATGTTACATTGTAGATGGATTGTTTGCAGTTCTTGCTCCCCAGGACATTGGACAGTCTCAACTCCCCTACAGCCAGAAAAAAAGACTCTTGACAGCCTTAGAGCAAATGGAGTGGCAGGGAGATGGGGAGAGTGTTGCATGTGTGGGCTGCTCAATGCCCACGAGGTGACTGTGGGGGGGCCATGGCAGAGGCTGTAAGGGGGCAAGGCGGAGCTGCAGAGGAGACTGGTTGAGAGGCAGACTGCAGGCAGGGGACGCCCCTGAGGTTTTGCAGTGCTGTGTGTGGGTGTGGTGGCAGGGGGTTAGGGCGGTCGTCCCCCTGCTGGATGGTGAGATGGCAGCTGGGCTGGCCCAGGTCCCCCAGGGCTGAAGGGAAGCAGCAGGGTGGCAGGAAAGTAGCGCAGGGAGGCACACAGTAGATGTTAGTTGGGGAGCTGGGGAACAGGGCGGCAAGGGGAAAGAGGGCATCCTTGAGGAAGTGTCTGGTCTAGAGAGTGGGGGGAGCTGGAGGCATGGAAGGTCCCAGGAATCAGGGACTGACAGGACCAGCATACCTGCACCCACCCACTGGATAGAAGCTGCAGCAGCCAGAGCAGATGCCCTGGCTTGCCTGGGCCCAGAGTGAGTCCCTCTGAGGATGAGGAAGTTAGAGGAGGAGGAGAGGTAAGGAAGAGGAGGAGGAGGAGGGAGGAGGAGGAGGAGGAGGAGGAGGGGAAGGAGGGCAGCTGTCAGTAGGCAATGGTATTAATAGAGGGCCTCCACTATGGAGGCATGTGTCCAGGCAAGTCACCCACGCCAACCTCAGGGGCAGCTCAGGGCACCCAGGGACCTGGTGTGGGTATCTCTGGGGGGGGGGCACTGTCAGTCAGTCAGCAGGCAGACTGTGTGTCAGTGCACATGGTGGGACAGGGGCCTGGCCGGCCCTTGGCCCCCAGCCCTGGGCTGTCAGATGCCCTGCCCCGTGGCCAGACACCCCCCCACTCTGCCCATAGCCCCTAGGCCCCGGCCCCACCTGCTCCTGTTTTGGCGCCTTTGGGCTCTGGGCTCTGGTGGCTGGCCACCACCAGTTTTGGCCTGGGGCTCTCGGGTCCTGGTGGCTGGCCCACCACCCCTCAGGTCAAGTTAAGGTTCGGGGCGTGTCATGGGCTGCTGGTCCACTGGATGGGCAGGGTCCACCGCTACCTAGCAACCCACAAGGAGCCATCTGTGATGTCCTAGCCCCAAGGCATTGTGTGCTGGCCACACTGGCACATGGGCAGCCCACCTGCCCCTGCCACTAGGTCAGGCAGCAGCGCCCAGGACGCCAGGGCCCTGGCACACAGGGACGGAAGGATAGGAAGACAGTGCTGACGCGTCGAGGGACCTCAGGGCTGGCAGCCAAGAGAAGAAAGAAGGAGGTGTACCCGGGATCCAGGGAGCCCAGGCCAGAGCTGCCTGCATGCCTGCCTGCCTTCCTGGATGTCTGTATGCTGCCTATGTCCAGGTAGGTTTCTCAGGTCCCCTCCACTCCTGTCCTCTCCTGTCCTCTCCTCTCCTCTCCATCCTTTCCCCTCTCTGCTCCTCTGCACCTTGCTTCTCTCCTCTTGTCTGTCCTCTCTTCCGGGTGCCCTGCTCACCAGCTCCAGCACTCGTGAAGGTTCTCCAGTGACCGCTGCTTGCAACCCCTTCCACCCCCTCCCTTCCCTGATGTGACCCAGCTCACAGGGTCACCGGCTCACCCCACCCACACCCACACCCGCCAACACATTCCCTGGTTCAGCCCCACTGCCCTATTCAGCCGAACTGGCTCCTTTGCAACCTACCTGTGCAGCGTTGATTGTCTTCATCATTCAAGGAGAGACCTCCTTTTGTACTTAGCTTGGTTGACTGGTGGATGGATGGATGATGGATGGATGGATGGATGGATGGATGGATGGATGGATGGACACGTCAATGGATTGGTATTGTACAGGCAAAGCACCATCTATAGGGGTAGCTGAGACCGCTGGTTTCAGAGCTCTAGTCTGCTGTCAAATGTAAAGCATTAATTTATCAATAACAAAATTGAATAAGTACATAAATAAATAAATAAATATAAAAACTGGGTTAAAACATACATGGCGTCTTTGCCTTTCTGAATATGGTTGCTGTGAGGATCTTAAGAAGGAAAGCAGTGTCCTGAGTAGCCCCTTGAAATAGTGGAATATTTCATTTTCCTTTCTTTTTCTTTTTCTTTTTCTTCTTTTACTTTCTATGTTCTTGATTATTTATTGGAATAAATGGTCAGGAGTTGAGAGGGAATGGAGGCACAGAGAGTTTGAGACACAGAGAGACACCTGCAGCACTTCTGCACCACTTGTAAAGATTTCCACCGGCAGTTGGGGACCAGGGTCTTGAAGCCCAGTCCTCCTGCACTGTCACCTGAGTGCTTACCTGGGTGTGGCACACCTGGTACCCTTGATGGGACACTTTTTTTTAGCAATGGAAAGAAATTCTCGTGGCAAGGTAATAAATAAATGAAGAAATAAATAAAAGTGCATTGACATTAACTCAGTGGAAACACACAGGGACATATACATGTCTGCTACCTGTATTACTAATTCATTTATTTATTGATTGCCTCAAGGGCTTATTGCCACAGCTCAGTGCCTGCGCCACCAATAATCCACAGCTCCTGCACTCCATATGTTCCCCTTTCGCTGCCCTTGTTGCTTGGTCACTGTGGTGGTGGTTATTGTTGTTGTTGTTGTTGTTGTTGTTGCTGTTGTTACTGACCTTGCATCTGACAGAGAAAAAAGGAGAGAGGAGGGGAAATACAGAGTGGGGGGAGAAAGATAGAGCCCCTAAACACCTGCTTCACCCCCTTAAAGCGACTTCCCTGCAGGTGGGGGTCTGGGGGCCAGACCCCAGATCCTCCCACCTGTCCCCTCTTTTCGCGAGCGCCACAAGCCCTTAACCCTCTGACACACCGCCAAACATCCCTGGATTTACTTGATAAGGCGATATGACCTGCCGAGTTTTGGATCCTCATTTTCCTGAGTATCACTCCTGGAGACAGTGTCATGACACGACACAAGGAGATCTCTGGTATCAGAGAGCGCCTGGAACAGCAGCTGGGGCTCTAGTGCCAGGGCAGGAGCAACTTCCCATCCACCCTCCACGGAGTCCACCTGCCTGCATTTTGGTCCTTTTCCCTCCAAAAAAGATTTTTCCCTTTTTTCACTGAGAAACAGGCAGCAGACTGGTTACTCAAGCAGGGGGAAAAAAAATAAAAAAGCCTTTTTTTTTTTTTTTTTTTTTTTTTTTAACCGTACTGCATGACCATCTTCTGGGAAGTATAGGTTTTGAACCTGAAAACTCTGTCTGTCTGTCTGTGTCCTAGTCCACAGAAAGAGCCACTAGCCCAGCCAGATGTCGTGCTCAGAATAGGGTGTTTTTGCCACTCATAGGCCTGCACAGTGCACTAGGGATTGGACAGCCTGAGACCCAAATGTTACATTGTAGATGGATTGTTTGCAGTTCTTGCTCCCCAGGACATTGGACAGTCTCAACTCCCCTACAGCCAGAAAAAAAGACTCTTGACAGCCTTAGAGCAAATGGAGTGGCAGGGAGATGGGAGAGTGTTGCATGTGTGGGCTGCTCATGCCCAGGTGACTGTGGGGGGCCATGGCAGAGGCTGTAAGGGGGCAAGGGGGCAGAAGGAGACTGGTTGAGAGGCAGACTGCAGGCAGGGGAGCCCCTGAGGTTTTGCAGTGCTGTGTGTGGGTGTGGTGGCAGGGGGTTAGGGCAGGTCCCCCTGCTGGATGGTGAGATGGCAGCTGGGCTGGCCCAGGTCCCCCAGGGCTGAAGGGAAGCAGCAGGGTGGCAGGAAAGTAGCGCAGGGAGGCACACAGTAGATGTTAGTTGGGGAGCTGGGGAACAGGGGGCAAGGGGAAAGAGGGCATCCTTGAGGAAGTGTCTGGTCTAGAGAGTGGGGGGAGCTGGAGGCATGGAAGGTCCCAGGAATCAGGGACTGACAGGACCAGATACCTGCACCCACCCACTGGATAGAAGCTGCAGCAGCCAGAGCAGATGCCCTGGCTTGCCTGGGCCCAGAGTGAGTCCCTCTGAGGATGAGGAAGTTGAGGAGGAGGTGAAGGAAGAGGAGGAGGAGGAGGAGGAGGAGGAGGAGGAGGAGGAGGAGGGGAAGGAGGGCAGCTGTCAGTAGGCAATGGTATTAATAGAGGCCTCCACTATGGAGGCATGTGTCCAGGCAGTCACCCACCCAACCTCAGGGGCAGCTCAGGGCACCCAGGGACCTGGTGTGGGTATCTCTGGGGGGGGGACTGTCAGTCAGTCAGCAGGACTGTGTGTCAGTGCACATGGTGGGACAGGGGCCTGGCGGCCCTTGGCCCCCAGCCCTGGGCTGTCAGATGCCTGCCCCGTGGCCAGACACCCCCCACTCTGCCCATAGCCCCTAGGCCCGGCCCACCTGCTCCTGTTTTGGCCTTGGGCTCTGGCTCTGGTGGCTGGCCACCACCAGTTTTGGCCTGGGGCTCTGGGTCTGGTGGCTGGCCACCACCCCTCAGGTCAAGTTAAGGTTCGGGGTCATGGCTGCTGGTCCACTGGATGGGCAGGGTCCCCGTTACCTAGCAACCGCAGGAGCCATCTGTGATGTCCTAGCCCCCGGCATTGTGTGCTGGCCACACTGGCACTGGGCAGCCCACCTGCCCTGCCACTAGGTCAGGCAGCAACGCCCAGACGCCAGGGCCCTGGCACACAGGGACGGAAGGATAGGAAGACAGTGCTGACCGACGAGGGACCTCAGGGCTGGCAGCCAAGAGAAGAAAGAAGGAGGTGTACCCGGGATCCAGGGAGCCCAGGCCAGAGCTGCCTGCATGCCTGCCTGCCTTCCTGGATGTCTGTATGCTGCCTATGTCCAGGTAGGTTTCTCAGGTCCCCTCCACTCCTGTCCTCTCCTGTCCTCTCCTCTCCTCTCCATCCTTTCCCCTCTCGGCTCCTCTGCACCTTGCTTCTCTCCTCTTGTCTGTCCTCTCTTCCGGGTGCCCTGCTCACCAGCTCCAGCACTCCTGAAGGTTCTCCAGTGACCGCTGCTTGCAACCCCTTCCACCCCCTCCCTTCCCTGATGTGACCCAGCTCACAGGGTCACCGGCTCACCCCACCCACACCCACACCCGCCAACACATTCCCTGGTTCAGCCCCACTGCCCTATTCAGCCGAACTGGCTCCTTTGCAACCTACCTGTGCAGCGTTGATTGTCTTCATCATTCAAGGAGAGACCTCCTTTTGTACTTAGCTTGGTTGACTGGTGGATGGATGGATGATGGATGGATGGATGGATGGATGGATGGAGGGACACGTCAATGGATTGGTATTGTACAGGCAAAGCACCATCTATAGGGGTAGCTGAGACCGCTGGTTTCAGAGCTCTAGTCTGCTGTCAAATGTAAAGCATTAATTTATCAATAACAAAATTGAATAAGTACATAAATAAATAAATAAATATAAAAACTGGGTTAAAACATACATGGCGTCTTTGCCTTTCTGAATATGGTTGCTGTGAGGATCTTAAGAAGGAAAGCAGTGTCCTGAGTAGCCCCTTGAAATAGTGGAATATTTCATTTTCCTTTCTTTTTCTTTTTCTTTTTCTTCTTTTACTTTCTATGTTCTTGATTATTTATTGGAATAAATGGTCAGGAGTTGAGAGGGAATGGAGGCACAGAGAGTTTGAGACACAGAGAGACACCTGCAGCACTTCTGCACCACTTGTAAAGATTTCCACCGGCAGTTGGGGACCAGGGTCTTGAAGCCCAGTCCTCCTGCACTGTCACCTGAGTGCTTACCTGGGTGTGGCACCACCTGGTACCCTTGATGGGACACTTTTTTTTAGCAATGGAAAGAAATTCTCGTGGCAAGGTAATAAATAAATGAAGAAATAAATAAAAGTGCATTGACATTAACTCAGTGGAAACACACAGGGACATATACATGTCTGCTACCTGTATTACTAATTCATTTATTTATTGATTGCCTCAAGGGCTTATTGCCACAGCTCAGTGCCTGCGCCACCAATAATCCACAGCTCCTGCACTCCATATGTTCCCCTTTCGCTGCCCTTGTTGCTTGGTCACTGTGGTGGTGGTTATTGTTGTTGTTGTTGTTGTTGTTGTTGCTGTTGTTACTGACCTTGCATCTGACAGAGAAAAAAGGAGAGAGGAGGGGAAATACAGAGTGGGGGGAGAAAGATAGAGCCCCTAAACACCTGCTTCACCCCCTTAAAGCGACTTCCCTGCAGGTGGGGGTCTGGGGGCCAGACCCCAGATCCTCCCACCTGTCCCCTCTTTTCGCGAGCGCCACAAGCCCTTAACCCTCTGACACACCGCCAAACATCCCTGGATTTACTTGATAAGGCGATATGACCTGCCGAGTTTTGGATCCTCATTTTCCTGAGTATCACTCCTGGAGACAGTGTCATGACACGACACAAGGAGATCTCTGGTATCAGAGAGCGCCTGGAACAGCAGCTGGGGCTCTAGTGCCAGGGCAGGAGCAACTTCCCATCCACCCTCCACGGAGTCCACCTGCCTGCATTTTGGTCCTTTTCCCTCCAAAAAAGATTTTTCCCTTTTTTCACTGAGAAACAGGCAGCAGACTGGTTACTCAAGCAGGGGGAAAAAAAATAAAAAAGCCTTTTTTTTTTTTTTTTTTTTTTTTTTAACCGTACTGCATGACCATCTTCTGGGAAGTATAGGTTTTGAACCTGAAAACTCTGTCTGTCTGTCTGTGTCCTAGTCCACAGAAAGAGCCACTAGCCCAGCCAGATGTCGTGCTCAGAATAGGGTGTTTTTGCCACTCATAGGCCTGCACAGTGCACTAGGGATTGGACAGCCTGAGACCCAAATGTTACATTGTAGATGGATTGTTTGCAGTTCTTGCTCCCCAGGACATTGGACAGTCTCAACTCCCCTACAGCCAGAAAAAAAGACTCTTGACAGCCTTAGAGCAAATGGAGTGGCAGGGAGATGGGAGAGTGTTGCATGTGTGGGCTGCTCATGCCCAGGTGACTGTGGGGGGCCATGGCAGAGGCTGTAAGGGGGCAAGGGGGCAGAAGGAGACTGGTTGAGAGGCAGACTGCAGGCAGGGGAGCCCCTGAGGTTTTGCAGTGCTGTGTGTGGGTGTGGTGGCAGGGGGTTAGGGCAGGTCCCCCTGCTGGATGGTGAGATGGCAGCTGGGCTGGCCCAGGTCCCCCAGGGCTGAAGGGAAGCAGCAGGGTGGCAGGAAAGTAGCGCAGGGAGGCACACAGTAGATGTTAGTTGGGGAGCTGGGGAACAGGGGGCAAGGGGAAAGAGGGCATCCTTGAGGAAGTGTCTGGTCTAGAGAGTGGGGGGAGCTGGAGGCATGGAAGGTCCCAGGAATCAGGGACTGACAGGACCAGATACCTGCACCCACCCACTGGATAGAAGCTGCAGCAGCCAGAGCAGATGCCCTGGCTTGCCTGGGCCCAGAGTGAGTCCCTCTGAGGATGAGGAAGTTGAGGAGGAGGTGAAGGAAGAGGAGGAGGAGGAGGAGGAGGAGGAGGAGGAGGAGGAGGGGAAGGAGGGCAGCTGTCAGTAGGCAATGGTATTAATAGAGGCCTCCACTATGGAGGCATGTGTCCAGGCAGTCACCCACCCAACCTCAGGGGCAGCTCAGGGCACCCAGGGACCTGGTGTGGGTATCTCTGGGGGGGGGACTGTCAGTCAGTCAGCAGGACTGTGTGTCAGTGCACATGGTGGGACAGGGGCCTGGCGGCCCTTGGCCCCCAGCCCTGGGCTGTCAGATGCCTGCCCCGTGGCCAGACACCCCCCACTCTGCCCATAGCCCCTAGGCCCGGCCCACCTGCTCCTGTTTTGGCCTTGGGCTCTGGCTCTGGTGGCTGGCCACCACCAGTTTTGGCCTGGGGCTCTGGGTCTGGTGGCTGGCCACCACCCCTCAGGTCAAGTTAAGGTTCGGGGTCATGGCTGCTGGTCCACTGGATGGGCAGGGTCCCCGTTACCTAGCAACCGCAGGAGCCATCTGTGATGTCCTAGCCCCCGGCATTGTGTGCTGGCCACACTGGCACTGGGCAGCCCACCTGCCCTGCCACTAGGTCAGGCAGCAACGCCCAGACGCCAGGGCCCTGGCACACAGGGACGGAAGGATAGGAAGACAGTGCTGACCGACGAGGGACCTCAGGGCTGGCAGCCAAGAGAAGAAAGAAGGAGGTGTACCCGGGATCCAGGGAGCCCAGGCCAGAGCTGCCTGCATGCCTGCCTGCCTTCCTGGATGTCTGTATGCTGCCTATGTCCAGGTAGGTTTCTCAGGTCCCCTCCACTCCTGTCCTCTCCTGTCCTCTCCTCTCCTCTCCATCCTTTCCCCTCTCGGCTCCTCTGCACCTTGCTTCTCTCCTCTTGTCTGTCCTCTCTTCCGGGTGCCCTGCTCACCAGCTCCAGCACTCCTGAAGGTTCTCCAGTGACCGCTGCTTGCAACCCCTTCCACCCCCTCCCTTCCCTGATGTGACCCAGCTCACAGGGTCACCGGCTCACCCCACCCACACCCACACCCGCCAACACATTCCCTGGTTCAGCCCCACTGCCCTATTCAGCCGAACTGGCTCCTTTGCAACCTACCTGTGCAGCGTTGATTGTCTTCATCATTCAAGGAGAGACCTCCTTTTGTACTTAGCTTGGTTGACTGGTGGATGGATGGATGATGGATGGATGGATGGATGGATGGATGGAGGGACACGTCAATGGATTGGTATTGTACAGGCAAAGCACCATCTATAGGGGTAGCTGAGACCGCTGGTTTCAGAGCTCTAGTCTGCTGTCAAATGTAAAGCATTAATTTATCAATAACAAAATTGAATAAGTACATAAATAAATAAATAAATAAATATAAAAACTGGGTTAAAACATACATGGCGTCTTTGCCTTTCTGAATATGGTTGCTGTGAGGATCTTAACAAGGAAAGCAGTGTCCTGAGTAGCCCCTTGAAATAGTGGAATATTTCATTTTCCTTTCTTTTTCTTTTTCTTTTTCTTCTTTTACTTTCTATGTTCTTGATTATTTATTGGAATAAATGGTCAGGAGTTGAGAGGGAATGGAGGCACAGAGAGTTTGAGACACAGAGAGACACCTGCAGCACTTCTGCACCACTTGTAAAGATTTCCACCGGCAGTTGGGGACCAGGGTCTTGAAGCCCAGTCCTCCTGCACTGTCACCTGAGTGCTTACCTGGGTGTGGCACCACCTGGTACCCTTGATGGGACACTTTTTTTTAGCAATGGAAAGAAATTCTCGTGGCAAGGTAATAAATAAATGAAGAAATAAATAAAAGTGCATTGACATTAACTCAGTGGAAACACACAGGGACATATACATGTCTGCTACCTGTATTACTAATTCATTTATTTATTGATTGCCTCAAGGGCTTATTGCCACAGCTCAGTGCCTGCGCCACGAATAATCCATAGCTCCTGCACTCCATATGTTCCCCTTTCGCTGCCCTTGTTGCTTGGTCACTGTGGTGGTGGTTATTGTTGTTGTTGTTGTTGTTGTTGATGCTGTTGTTACTGACCTTGCATCTGACAGAGAAAAAAGGAGAGAGGAGGGGAAATACAGAGTGGGGGGAGAAAGATAGAGCCCCTAAACACCTGCTTCACCCCCTTAAAGCGACTTCCCTGCAGGTGGGGGTCTGGGGGCCAGACCCCAGATCCTCCCACCTGTCCCCTCTTTTCGCGAGCGCCACAAGCCCTTAACCCTCTGACACACCGCCAAACATCCCTGGATTTACTTGATAAGGCGATATGACCTGCCGAGTTTTGGATCCTCATTTTCCTGAGTATCACTCCTGGAGACAGTGTCATGACACGACACAAGGAGATCTCTGGTATCAGAGAGCGCCTGGAACAGCAGCTGGGGCTCTAGTGCCAGGGCAGGAGCAACTTCCCATCCACCCTCCACGGAGTCCACCTGCCTGCATTTTGGTCCTTTTCCCTCCAAAAAAGATTTTTCCCTTTTTTCACTGAGAAACAGGCAGCAGACTGGTTACTCAAGCAGGGGGAAAAAAAATAAAAAAGCCTTTTTTTTTTTTTTTTTTTTTTTTAACCGTACTGCATGACCATCTTCTGGGAAGTATAGGTTTTGAACCTGAAAACTCTGTCTGTCTGTCTGTGTCCTAGTCCACAGAAAGAGCCACTAGCCCAGCCAGATGTCATGCTCAGAATAGGGTGTTTTTGCCACTCATAGGCCTGCACAGTGCACTAGGGATTGGACAGCCTGAGACCCAAATGTTACATTGTAGATGGATTGTTTGCAGTTCTTGCTCCCCAGGACATTGGACAGTCTCAACTCCCCTACAGCCAGAAAAAAAGACTCTTGACAGCCTTAGAGCAAATGGAGTGGCAGGGAGATGGGAGAGTGTTGCATGTGTGGGCTGCTCATGCCCAGGTGACTGTGGGGGGCCATGGCAGAGGCTGTAAGGGGGCAAGGGGGCAGAAGGAGACTGGTTGAGAGGCAGACTGCAGGCAGGGGGCCCCTGAGGGTTTGCAGTGCTGTGTGTGGGTGTGGTGGCAGGGGGTTAGGGCAGGTCCCCCAGCTGGATGTTGAGATGGCAGCTGGGCTGGCCCAGGTCCCCCAGGGCTGAAGGGAAGCAGCAGGGTGGCAGGAAAGTAGCGCAGGGAGGCACACAGTAGATGTTAGTTGGGGAGCTGGGGAACAGGGGGCAAGGGGAAAGAGGGCATCCTTGAGGAAGTGTCTGGTCTAGAGAGTGGGGGGAGCTGGAGGCATGGAAGGTCCCAGGAATCAGGGACTGACAGGACCAGATACCTGCACCCACCCACTGGATAGAAGCTGCAGCAGCCAGAGCAGATGCCCTGGCTTGCCTGGGCCCAGAGTGAGTCCCTCTGAGGATGAGGAAGTTGAGGAGGAGGTGAAGGAAGAGGAGGAGGAGGAGGAGGAGGAGGAGGAGGAGGAGGAGGAGGAGGAGGGGAAGGAGGGCAGCTGTCAGTAGGCAATGGTATTAATAGAGGCCTCCACTATGGAGGCATGTGTCCAGGCAGTCACCCACCCAACCTCAGGGGCAGCTCAGGGCACCCAGGGACCTGGTGTGGGTATCTCTGGGGGGGGGGACTGTCAGTCAGTCAGCAGGACTGTGTGTCAGTGCACATGGTGGGACAGGGGCCTGGCGGCCCTTGGCCCCCAGCCCTGGGCTGTCAGATGCCTGCCCCGTGGCCAGACACCCCCCACTCTGCCCATAGCCCCTAGGCCCGGCCCACCTGCTCCTGTTTTGGCCTTGGGCTCTGGCTCTGGTGGCTGGCCACCACCAGTTTTGGCCTGGGGCTCTGTGTCTGGTGGCTGTCCACCACCCCTCAGGTCAAGTTAAGGTTCGGGGTCATGGCTGCTGGTCCACTGGATGGGCAGGGTCCCCGCTACCTAGCAACCACAGGAGCCATCTGTGATGTCCTAGCCCCCGGCATTGTGTGCTGGCCACACTGGCACTGGGCAGCCCACCTGCTCTGCCACTAGGTCAGGCAGCAGCGCCCAGACGCCAGGGCCCTGGCACACAGGGACGGAAGGATAGGAAGACAGTGCTGACCGACGAGGGACCTCAGGGCTGGCAGCCAAGAGAAGAAAGAAGGAGGTGTACCCGGGATCCAGGGAGCCCAGGCCAGAGCTGCCTGCATGCCTGCCTGCCTTCCTGGATGTCTGTATGCTGCCTATGTCCAGGTAGGTTTCTCAGGTCCCCTCCACTCCTGTCCTCTCCTGTCCTCTCCTCTCCTCTCCATCCTTTCCCCTCTCCGCTCCTCTGCACCTTGCTTCTCTCCTGTTGTCTGTCCTCTCTTCCGGGTGCCCTGCTCAACAGCTCCAGCACTCGTGAAGGTTCTCCAGTGACCGCTGCTTGCAACCCCTTCCACCCCCTCCCTTCCCTGATGTGACCCAGCTCACAGGGTCACCGGCTCACCCCACCCACACCCACACCCGCCAACACATTCCCTGGTTCAGCCCCACTGCCCTATTCAGCCGAACTGGCTCCTTTGCAACCTACTTGTGCAGCGTTGATTGTCTTCATCATTCAAGGAGAGACCTCCTTTTGTACTTAGCTTGGTTGACTGGTGGATGGATGGATGATGGATGGATGGATGGATGGATGGATGGATGGATGGACACGTCAATGGATTGGTATTGTACAGGCAAAGCACCATCTATAGGGGTAGCTGAGACCGCTGGTTTCAGAGCTCTAGTCTGCTGTCAAATGTAAAGCATTAATTTATCAATAACAAAATTGAATAAGTACATAAATAAATAAATAAATATAAAAACTGGGTTAAAACATACATGGCGTCTTTGCCTTTCTGAATATGGTTGCTGTGAGGATCTTAACAAGGAAAGCAGTGTCCTGAGTAGCCCCTTGAAATAGTGGAATATTTCATTTTCCTTTCTTTTTCTTTTTCTTTTTCTTCTTTTACTTTCTATGTTCTTGATTATTTATTGGAATAAATGGTCAGGAGTTGAGAGGGAATGGAGGCACAGAGAGTTTGAGACACAGAGAGACACCTGCAGCACTTCTGCACCACTTGTAAAGATTTCCACCGGCAGTTGGGGACCAGGGTCTTGAAGCCCAGTCCTCCTGCACTGTCACCTGAGTGCTTACCTGGGTGTGGCACCACCTGGTACCCTTGATGGGACACTTTTTTTTAGCAATGGAAAGAAATTCTCGTGGCAAGGTAATAAATAAATGAAGAAATAAATAAAAGTGCATTGACATTAACTCAGTGGAAACACACAGGGACATATACATGTCTGCTACCTGTATTACTAATTCATTTATTTATTGATTGCCTCAAGGGCTTATTGCCACAGCTCAGTGCCTGCGCCACCAATAATCCACAGCTCCTGCACTCCATATGTTCCCCTTTCGCTGCCCTTGTTGCTTGGTCACTGTGGTGGTGGTTATTGTTGTTGTTGTTGTTGTTGTTGTTGCTGTTGTTACTGACCTTGCATCTGACAGAGAAAAAAGGAGAGAGGAGGGGAAATACAGAGTGGGGGGAGAAAGATAGAGCCCCTAAACACCTGCTTCACCCCCTTAAAGCGACTTCCCTGCAGGTGGGGGTCTGGGGGCCAGACCCCAGATCCTCCCACCTGTCCCCTCTTTTCGCGAGCGCCACAAGCCCTTAACCCTCTGACACACCGCCAAACATCCCTGGATTTACTTGATAAGGCGATATGACCTGCCGAGTTTTGGATCCTCATTTTCCTGAGTATCACTCCTGGAGACAGTGTCATGACACGACACAAGGAGATCTCTGGTATCAGAGAGCGCCTGGAACAGCAGCTGGGGCTCTAGTGCCAGGGCAGGAGCAACTTCCCATCCACCCTCCACGGAGTCCACCTGCCTGCATTTTGGTCCTTTTCCCTCCAAAAAAGATTTTTCCCTTTTTTCACTGAGAAACAGGCAGCAGACTGGTTACTCAAGCAGGGGGAAAAAAAATAAAAAAGCCTTTTTTTTTTTTTTTTTTTTTTTTTTTAACCGTACTGCATGACCATCTTCTGGGAAGTATAGGTTTTGAACCTGAAAACTCTGTCTGTCTGTCTGTGTCCTAGTCCACAGAAAGAGCCACTAGCCCAGCCAGATGTCGTGCTCAGAATAGGGTGTTTTTGCCACTCATAGGCCTGCACAGTGCACTAGGGATTGGACAGCCTGAGACCCAAATGTTACATTGTAGATGGATTGTTTGCAGTTCTTGCTCCCCAGGACATTGGACAGTCTCAACTCCCCTACAGCCAGAAAAAAAGACTCTTGACAGCCTTAGAGCAAATGGAGTGGCAGGGAGATGGGAGAGTGTTGCATGTGTGGGCTGCTCATGCCCAGGTGACTGTGGGGGGCCATGGCAGAGGCTGTAAGGGGGCAAGGGGGCAGAAGGAGACTGGTTGAGAGGCAGACTGCAGGCAGGGGAGCCCCTGAGGTTTTGCAGTGCTGTGTGTGGGTGTGGTGGCAGGGGGTTAGGGCAGGTCCCCCTGCTGGATGGTGAGATGGCAGCTGGGCTGGCCCAGGTCCCCCAGGGCTGAAGGGAAGCAGCAGGGTGGCAGGAAAGTAGCGCAGGGAGGCACACAGTAGATGTTAGTTGGGGAGCTGGGGAACAGGGGGCAAGGGGAAAGAGGGCATCCTTGAGGAAGTGTCTGGTCTAGAGAGTGGGGGGAGCTGGAGGCATGGAAGGTCCCAGGAATCAGGGACTGACAGGACCAGATACCTGCACCCACCCACTGGATAGAAGCTGCAGCAGCCAGAGCAGATGCCCTGGCTTGCCTGGGCCCAGAGTGAGTCCCTCTGAGGATGAGGAAGTTGAGGAGGAGGTGAAGGAAGAGGAGGAGGAGGAGGAGGAGGAGGAGGAGGAGGAGGAGGAGGGGAAGGAGGGCAGCTGTCAGTAGGCAATGGTATTAATAGAGGCCTCCACTATGGAGGCATGTGTCCAGGCAGTCACCCACCCAACCTCAGGGGCAGCTCAGGGCACCCAGGGACCTGGTGTGGGTATCTCTGGGGGGGGGGACTGTCAGTCAGTCAGCAGGACTGTGTGTCAGTGCACATGGTGGGACAGGGGCCTGGCGGCCCTTGGCCCCCAGCCCTGGGCTGTCAGATGCCTGCCCCGTGGCCAGACACCCCCCACTCTGCCCATAGCCCCTAGGCCCGGCCCACCTGCTCCTGTTTTGGCCTTGGGCTCTGGCTCTGGTGGCTGGCCACCACCAGTTTTGGCCTGGGGCTCTGGGTCTGGTGGCTGGCCACCACCCCTCAGGTCAAGTTAAGGTTCGGGGTCATGGCTGCTGGTCCACTGGATGGGCAGGGTCCCCGCTACCTAGCAACCACAGGAGCCATCTGTGATGTCCTAGCCCCAGGCATTGTGTGCTGGCCACACTGGCACTGGGCAGCCCACCTGCCCTGCCACTAGGTCAGGCAGCAGCGCCCAGACGCCAGGGCCCTGGCACACAGGGACGGAAGGATAGGAAGACAGTGCTGACCGACGAGGGACCTCAGGGCTGGCAGCCAAGAGAAGAAAGAAGGAGGTGTACCCGGGATCCAGGGAGCCCAGGCCAGAGCTGCCTGCATGCCTGCCTGCCTTCCTGGATGTCTGTATGCTGCCTATGTCCAGGTAGGTTTCTCAGGTCCCCTCCACTCCTGTCCTCTCCTGTCCTCTCCTCTCCTCTCCATCCTTTCCCCTCTCTGCTCCTCTGCACCTTGCTTCTCTCCTCTTGTCTGTCCTCTCTTCCGGGTGCCCTGCTCACCAGCTCCAGCACTCGTGAAGGTTCTCCAGTGACCGCTGCTTGCAACCCCTTCCACCCCCTCCCTTCCCTGATGTGACCCAGCTCACAGGGTCACCGGCTCACCCCACCCACACCCACACCCGCCAACACATTCCCTGGTTCAGCCCCACTGCCCTATTCAGCCGAACTGGCTCCTTTGCAACCTACTTGTGCAGCGTTGATTGTCTTCATCATTCAAGGAGAGACCTCCTTTTGTACTTTGCTTGGTTGACTGGTGGATGGATGGATGATGGATGGATGGATGGATGGATGGATGGATGGATGGATGGACACGTCAATGGATTGGTATTGTACAGGCAAAGCACCATCTATAGGGGTAGCTGAGACCGCTGGTTTCAGAGCTCTAGTCTGCTGTCAAATGTAAAGCATTAATTTATCAATAACAAAATTGAATAAGTACATAAATAAATAAATAAATATAAAAACTGGGTTAAAACATACATGGCGTCTTTGCCTTTCTGAATATGGTTGCTGTGAGGATCTTAACAAGGAAAGCAGTGTCCTGAGTAGCCCCTTGAAATAGTGGAATATTTCATTTTCCTTTCTTTTTCTTTTTCTTTTTCTTCTTTTACTTTCTATGTTCTTGATTATTTATTGGAATAAATGGTCAGGAGTTGAGAGGGAATGGAGGCACAGAGAGTTTGAGACACAGAGAGACACCTGCAGCACTTCTGCACCACTTGTAAAGATTTCCACCGGCAGTTGGGGACCAGGGTCTTGAAGCCCAGTCCTCCTGCACTGTCACCTGAGTGCTTACCTGGGTGTGGCACCACCTGGTACCCTTGATGGGACACTTTTTTTTAGCAATGGAAAGAAATTCTCGTGGCAAGGTAATAAATAAATGAAGAAATAAATAAAAGTGCATTGACATTAACTCAGTGGAAACACACAGGGACATATACATGTCTGCTACCTGTATTACTAATTCATTTATTTATTGATTGCCTCAAGGGCTTATTGCCACAGCTCAGTGCCTGCGCCACCAATAATCCACAGCTCCTGCACTCCATATGTTCCCCTTTCGCTGCCCTTGTTGCTTGGTCACTGTGGTGGTGGTTATTGTTGTTGTTGTTGTTGTTGTTGTTGCTGTTGTTACTGACCTTGCATCTGACAGAGAAAAAAGGAGAGAGGAGGGGAAATACAGAGTGGGGGGAGAAAGATAGAGCCCCTAAACACCTGCTTCACCCCCTTAAAGCGACTTCCCTGCAGGTGGGGGTCTGGGGGCCAGACCCCAGATCCTCCCACCTGTCCCCTCTTTTCGCGAGCGCCACAAGCCCTTAACCCTCTGACACACCGCCAAACATCCCTGGATTTACTTGATAAGGCGATATGACCTGCCGAGTTTTGGATCCTCATTTTCCTGAGTATCACTCCTGGAGACAGTGTCATGACACGACACAAGGAGATCTCTGGTATCAGAGAGCGCCTGGAACAGCAGCTGGGGCTCTAGTGCCAGGGCAGGAGCAACTTCCCATCCACCCTCCACGGAGTCCACCTGCCTGCATTTTGGTCCTTTTCCCTCCAAAAAAGATTTTTCCCTTTTTTCACTGAGAAACAGGCAGCAGACTGGTTACTCAAGCAGGGGGAAAAAAAATAAAAAAGCCTTTTTTTTTTTTTTTTTTTTTTTTTTTAACCGTACTGCATGACCATCTTCTGGGAAGTATAGGTTTTGAACCTGAAAACTCTGTCTGTCTGTCTGTGTCCTAGTCCACAGAAAGAGCCACTAGCCCAGCCAGATGTCGTGCTCAGAATAGGGTGTTTTTGCCACTCATAGGCCTGCACAGTGCACTAGGGATTGGACAGCCTGAGACCCAAATGTTACATTGTAGATGGATTGTTTGCAGTTCTTGCTCCCCAGGACATTGGACAGTCTCAACTCCCCTACAGCCAGAAAAAAAGACTCTTGACAGCCTTAGAGCAAATGGAGTGGCAGGGAGATGGGAGAGTGTTGCATGTGTGGGCTGCTCATGCCCAGGTGACTGTGGGGGGCCATGGCAGAGGCTGTAAGGGGGCAAGGGGGCAGAAGGAGACTGGTTGAGAGGCAGACTGCAGGCAGGGGAGCCCCTGAGGGTTTGCAGTGCTGTGTGTGGGTGTGGTGGCAGGGGGTTAGGGCAGGTCCCCCTGCTGGATGGTGAGATGGCAGCTGGGCTGGCCCAGGTCCCCCAGGGCTGAAGGGAAGCAGCAGGGTGGCAGGAAAGTAGCGCAGGGAGGCACACAGTAGATGTTAGTTGGGGAGCTGGGGAACAGGGGGCAAGGGGAAAGAGGGCATCCTTGAGGAAGTGTCTGGTCTAGAGAGTGGGGGGAGCTGGAGGCATGGAAGGTCCCAGGAATCAGGGACTGACAGGACCAGATACCTGCACCCACCCACTGGATAGAAGCTGCAGCAGCCAGAGCAGATGCCCTGGCTTGCCTGGGCCCAGAGTGAGTCCCTCTGAGGATGAGGAAGTTGAGGAGGAGGTGAAGGAAGAGGAGGAGGAGGAGAAGGAGGAGGAGGAGTAGGGGAAGGAGGGCAGCTGTCAGTAGGCAATGGTATTAATAGAGGCCTCCACTATGGAGGCATGTGTCCAGGCAGTCAACCACCCAACCTCAGGGGCAGCTCAGGGCACCCAGGGACCTGGTGTGGGTATCTCTGGGGGGGGGGACTGTCAGTCAGTCAGCAGGACTGTGTGTCAGTGCACATGGTGGGACAGGGGCCTGGCGGCCCTTGGCCCCCAGCCCTGGGCTCTCAGATGCCTGCCCCGTGGCCAGACACCCCCCACTCTGCCCATAGCCCCTAGGCCTGGCCCACCTGCTCCTGTTTTGGCCTTGGGCTCTGGCTCTGGTGGCTGGCCACCACCAGTTTTGGCCTGGGGCTCTGGGTCTGGTGGCTGTCCACCACCCCTCAGGTCAAGTTAAGGTTCGGGGTCATGGCTGCTGGTCCACTGGATGGGCAGGGTCCCCGCTACCTAGCAACCACAGGAGCCATCTGTGATGTCCTAGCCCCCGGCATTGTGTGCTGGCCACACTGGCACTGGGCAGCCCACCTGCCCTGCCACTAGGTCAGGCAGCAGCGCCCAGACGCCAGGGCCCTGGCACACAGGGACGGAAGGATAGGAAGACAGTGCTGACCGACGAGGGACCTCAGGGCTGGCAGCCAAGAGAAGAAAGAAGGAGGTGTACCCGGGATCCAGGGAGCCCAGGCCAGAGCTGCCTGCATGCCTGCCTGCCTTCCTGGATGTCTGTATGCTGCCTATGTCCAGGTAGGTTTCTCAGGTCCCCTCCACTCCTGTCCTCTCCTGTCCTCTCCTCTCCTCTCCATCCTTTCCCCTCTCCGCTCCTCTGCACCTTGCTTCTCTCCTGTTGTCTGTCCTCTCTTCCGGGTGCCCTGCTCAACAGCTCCAGCACTCGTGAAGGTTCTCCAGTGACCGCTGCTTGCAACCCCTTCCACCCCCTCCCTTCCCTGATGTGACCCAGCTCACAGGGTCACCGGCTCACCCCACCCACACCCACACCCGCCAACACATTCCCTGGTTCAGCCCCACTGCCCTATTCAGCCGAACTGGCTCCTTTGCAACCTACCTGTGCAGCGTTGATTGTCTTCATCATTCAAGGAGAGACCTCCTTTTGTACTTAGCTTGGTTGACTGGTGGATGGATGGATGATGGATGGATGGATGGATGGATGGATGGATGGATGGATGGATGGAGGGACACGAAATGGATTGGTATTGTACAGGCAAAGCACCATCTATAGGGGTAGCTGAGACCGCTGGTTTCAGAGCTCTAGTCTGCTGTCAAATGTAAAGCATTAATTTATCAATAACAAAATTGAATAAGTACATAAATAAATAAATAAATATAAAAACTGGGTTAAAACATACATGGCGTCTTTGCCTTTCTGAATATGGTTGCTGTGAGGATCTTAACAAGGAAAGCAGTGTCCTGAGTAGCCCCTTGAAATAGTGGAATATTTCATTTTCCTTTCTTTTTCTTTTTCTTTTTCTTCTTTTACTTTCTATGTTCTTGATTATTTATTGGAATAAATGGTCAGGAGTTGAGAGGGAATGGAGGCACAGAGAGTTTGAGACACAGAGAGACACCTGCAGCACTTCTGCACCACTTGTAAAGATTTCCACCGGCAGTTGGGGACCAGGGTCTTGAAGCCCAGTCCTCCTGCACTGTCACCTGAGTGCTTACCTGGGTGTGGTACCACATGGTACCCTTGATGGGACACTTTTTTTTAGCAATGGAAAGAAATTCTCGTGGCAAGGTAATAAATAAATGAAGAAATAAATAAAAGTGCATTGACATTAACTCAGTGGAAACACACAGGGACATATACATGTCTGCTACCTGTATTACTAATTCATTTATTTATTGATTGCCTCAAGGGCTTATTGCCACAGCTCAGTGCCTGCGCCACCAATAATCCACAGCTCCTGCACTCCATATGTTCCCCTTTCGCTGCCCTTGTTGCTTGGTCACTGTGGTGGTGGTTATTGTTGTTGTTGTTGTTGTTGTTGTTGTTGCTGTTGTTACTGACCTTGCATCTGACAGAGAAAAAAGGAGAGAGGAGGGGAAATACAGAGTGGGGGGAGAAAGATAGAGCCCCTAAACACCTGCTTCACCCCCTTAAAGCGACTTCCCTGCAGGTGGGGGTCTGGGGGCCAGACCCCAGATCCTCCCACCTGTCCCCTCTTTTCGCGAGCGCCACAAGCCCTTAACCCTCTGACACACCGCCAAACATCCCTGGATTTACTTGATAAGGCGATATGACCTGCCGAGTTTTGGATCCTCATTTTCCTGAGTATCACTCCTGGAGACAGTGTCATGACACGACACAAGGAGATCTCTGGTATCAGAGAGCGCCTGGAACAGCAGCTGGGGCTCTAGTGCCAGGGCAGGAGCAACTTCCCATCCACCCTCCACGGAGTCCACCTGCCTGCATTTTGGTCCTTTTCCCTCCAAAAAAGATTTTTCCCTTTTTTCACTGAGAAACAGGCAGCAGACTGGTTACCCAAGCAGGGGGGAAAAAATAAAAAAGCCTTTTTTTTTATTTTTTATTTTTTTTTAACCGTACTGCATGACCATCTTCTGGGAAGTATAGGTTTTGAACCTGAAAACTCTGTCTGTCTGTCTGTGTCCTAGTCCACAGAAAGAGCCACTAGCCCAGCCAGATGTCGTGCTCAGAATAGGGTGTTTTTGCCACTCATAGGCCTGCACAGTGCACTAGGGATTGGACAGCCTGAGACCCAAATGTTACATTGTAGATGGATTGTTTGCAGTTCTTGCTCCCCAGGACATTGGACAGTCTCAACTCCCCTACAGCCAGAAAAAAAGACTCTTGACAGCCTTAGAGCAAATGGAGTGGCAGGGAGATGGGAGAGTGTTGCATGTGTGGGCTGCTCATGCCCAGGTGACTGTGGGGGGCCATGGCAGAGGCTGTAAGGGGGCAAGGGGGCAGAAGGAGACTGGTTGAGAGGCAGACTGCAGGCAGGGGAGCCCCTGAGGTTTTGCAGTGCTGTGTGTGGGTGTGGTGGCAGGGGGTTAGGGCAGGTCCCCCTGCTGGATGGTGAGATGGCAGCTGGGCTGGCCCAGGTCCCCCAGGGCTGAAGGGAAGCAGCAGGGTGGCAGGAAAGTAGCGCAGGGAGGCACACAGTAGATGTTAGTTGGGGAGCTGGGGAACAGGGGGCAAGGGGAAAGAGGGCATCCTTGAGGAAGTGTCTGGTCTAGAGAGTGGGGGGAGCTGGAGGCATGGAAGGTCCCAGGAATCAGGGACTGACAGGACCAGATACCTGCACCCACCCACTGGATAGAAGCTGCAGCAGCCAGAGCAGATGCCCTGGCTTGCCTGGGCCCAGAGTGAGTCCCTCTGAGGATGAGGAAGTTGAGGAGGAGGTGAAGGAAGAGGAGGAGGAGGAGGAGGAGGAGGAGGAGGAGGGGAAGGAGGGCAGCTGTCAGTAGGCAATGGTATTAATAGAGGCCTCCACTATGGAGGCATGTGTCCAGGCAGTCACCCACCCAACCTCAGGGGCAGCTCAGGGCACCCAGGGACCTGGTGTGGGTATCTCTGGGGGGGGGGGGACTGTCAGTCAGTCAGCAGGACTGTGTGTCAGTGCACATGGTGGGACAGGGGCCTGGCGGCCCTTGGCCCCCAGCCCTGGGCTGTCAGATGCCTGCCCCGTGGCCAGACACCCCCCACTCTGCCCATAGCCCCTAGGCCCGGCCCACCTGCTCCTGTTTTGGCCTTGGGCTCTGGCTCTGGTGGCTGGCCACCACCAGTTTTGGCCTGGGGCTCTGGGTCTGGTGGCTGGCCACCACCCCTCAGGTCAAGTTAAGGTTCGGGGTCATGGCTGCTGGTCCACTGGATGGGCAGGGTCCCCGCTACCTAGCAACCACAGGAGCCATCTGTGATGTCCTAGCCCCAGGCATTGTGTGCTGGCCACACTGGCACTGGGCAGCCCACCTGCCCTGCCACTAGGTCAGGCAGCAGCGCCCAGACGCCAGGGCCCTGGCACACAGGGACGGAAGGATAGGAAGACAGTGCTGACCGACGAGGGACCTCAGGGCTGGCAGCCAAGAGAAGAAAGAAGGAGGTGTACCCGGGATCCAGGGAGCCCAGGCCAGAGCTGCCTGCATGCCTGCCTGCCTTCCTGGATGTCTGTATGCTGCCTATGTCCAGGTAGGTTTCTCAGGTCCCCTCCACTCCTGTCCTCTCCTGTCCTCTCCTCTCCTCTCCATCCTTTCCCCTCTCTGCTCCTCTGCACCTTGCTTCTCTCCTCTTGTCTGTCCTCTCTTCCGGGTGCCCTGCTCACCAGCTCCAGCACTCGTGAAGGTTCTCCAGTGACCGCTGCTTGCAACCCCTTCCACCCCCTCCCTTCCCTGATGTGACCCAGCTCACAGGGTCACCGGCTCACCCCACCCACACCCACACCCGCCAACACATTCCCTGGTTCAGCCCCACTGCCCTATTCAGCCGAACTGGCTCCTTTGCAACCTACCTGTGCAGCGTTGATTGTCTTCATCATTCAAGGAGAGACCTCCTTTTGTACTTAGCTTGGTTGACTGGTGGATGGATGGATGATGGATGGATGGATGGATGGATGGATGGATGGATGGATGGATGGATGGACACGTCAATGGATTGGTATTGTACAGGCAAAGCACCATCTATAGGGGTAGCTGAGACCGCTGGTTTCAGAGCTCTAGTCTGCTGTCAAATGTAAAGCATTAATTTATCAATAACAAAATTGAATAAGTACATGAATAAATAAATAAATATAAAAACTGGGTTAAAACATACATGGCGTCTTTGCCTTTCTGAATATGGTTGCTGTGAGGATCTTAAGAAGGAAAGCAGTGTCCTGAGTAGCCCCTTGAAATAGTGGAATATTTCATTTTCCTTTCTTTTTCTTTTTCTTTTTCTTCTTTTACTTTCTATGTTCTTGATTATTTATTGGAATAAATGGTCAGGAGTTGAGAGGGAATGGAGGCACAGAGAGTTTGAGACACAGAGAGACACCTGCAGCACTTCTGCACCACTTGTAAAGATTTCCACCGGCAGTTGGGGACCAGGGTCTTGAAGCCCAGTCCTCCTGCACTGTCACCTGAGTGCTTACCTGGGTGTGGCACCACCTGGTACCCTTGATGGGACACTTTTTTTTAGCAATGGAAAGAAATTCTCGTGGCAAGGTAATAAATAAATGAAGAAATAAATAAAAGTGCATTGACATTAACTCAGTGGAAACACACAGGGACATATACATGTCTGCTACCTGTATTACTAATTCATTTATTTATTGATTGCCTCAAGGGCTTATTGCCACAGCTCAGTGCCTGCGCCACCAATAATCCACAGCTCCTGCACTCCATATGTTCCCCTTTCGCTGCCCTTGTTGCTTGGTCACTGTGGTGGTGGTTATTGTTGTTGTTGTTGTTGTTGTTGTTGCTGTTGTTACTGACCTTGCATCTGACAGAGAAAAAAGGAGAGAGGAGGGGAAATACAGAGTGGGGGGAGAAAGATAGAGCCCCTAAACACCTGCTTCACCCCCTTAAAGCGACTTCCCTGCAGGTGGGGGTCTGGGGGCCAGACCCCAGATCCTCCCACCTGTCCCCTCTTTTCGCGAGCGCCACAAGCCCTTAACCCTCTGACACACCGCCAAACATCCCTGGATTTACTTGATAAGGCGATATGACCTTCCGAGTTTTGGATCCTCATTTTCCTGAGTATCACTCCTGGAGACAGTGTCATGACACGACACAAGGAGATCTCTGGTATCAGAGAGCGCCTGGAACAGCAGCTGGGGCTCTAGTGCCAGGGCAGGAGCAACTTCCCATCCACCCTCCACGGAGTCCACCTGCCTGCATTTTGGTCCTTTTCCCTCCAAAAAAGATTTTTCCCTTTTTTCACTGAGAAACAGGCAGCAGACTGGTTACCCAAGCAGGGGGGAAAAAATAAAAAAGCCTTTTTTTTTATTTTTTATTTTTTTTTAACCGTACTGCATGACCATCTTCTGGGAAGTATAGGTTTTGAACCTGAAAACTCTGTCTGTCTGTCTGTGTCCTAGTCCACAGAAAGAGCCACTAGCCCAGCCAGATGTCGTGCTCAGAATAGGGTGTTTTTGCCACTCATAGGCCTGCACAGTGCACTAGGGATTGGACAGCCTGAGACCCAAATGTTACATTGTAGATGGATTGTTTGCAGTTCTTGCTCCCCAGGACATTGGACAGTCTCAACTCCCCTACAGCCAGAAAAAAAGACTCTTGACAGCCTTAGAGCAAATGGAGTGGCAGGGAGATGGGAGAGTGTTGCATGTGTGGGCTGCTCATGCCCAGGTGACTGTGGGGGGCCATGGCAGAGGCTGTAAGGGGGCAAGGGGGCAGAAGGAGACTGGTTGAGAGGCAGACTGTAGGCAGGGGAGCCCCTGAGGTTTTGCAGTGCTGTGTGTGGGTGTGGTGGCAGGGGGTTAGGGCAGGTCCCCCTGCTGGATGGTGAGATGGCAGCTGGGCTGGCCCAGGTCCCCCAGGGCTGAAGGGAAGCAGCAGGGTGGCAGGAAAGTAGCGCAGGGAGGCACACAGTAGATGTTAGTTGGGGAGCTGGGGAACAGGGGGCAAGGGGAAAGAGGGCATCCTTGAGGAAGTGTCTGGTCTAGAGAGTGGGGGGAGCTGGAGGCATGGAAGGTCCCAGGAATCAGGGACTGACAGGACCAGATACCTGCACCCACCCACTGGATAGAAGCTGCAGCAGCCAGAGCAGATGCCCTGGCTTGCCTGGGCCCAGAGTGAGTCCCTCTGAGGATGAGGAAGTTGAGGAGGAGGTGAAGGAAGAGGAGGAGGAGGAGGAGGAGGAGGAGGAGGAGGAGGGGAAGGAGGGCAGCTGTCAGTAGGCAATGGTATTAATAGAGGCCTCCACTATGGAGGCATGTGTCCAGGCAGTCACCCACCCAACCTCAGGGGCAGCTCAGGGCACCCAGGGACCTGGTGTGGGTATCTCTGGGGGGGGGGACTGTCAGTCAGTCAGCAGGACTGTGTGTCAGTGCACATGGTGGGACAGGGGCCTGGCGGCCCTTGGCCCCCAGCCCTGGGCTGTCAGATGCCTGCCCCGTGGCCAGACACCCCCCACTCTGCCCATAGCCCCTAGGCCCGGCCCACCTGCTCCTGTTTTGGCCTTGGGCTCTGGCTCTGGTGGCTGGCCACCACCAGTTTTGGCCTGGGGCTCTGGGTCTGGTGGCTGGCCACCACCCCTCAGGTCAAGTTAAGGTTCGGGGTCATGGCTGCTGGTCCACTGGATGGGCAGGGTCCCCGCTACCTAGCAACCACAGGAGCCATCTGTGATGTCCTAGCCCCAGGCATTGTGTGCTGGCCACACTGGCACTGGGCAGCCCACCTGCCCTGCCACTAGGTCAGGCAGCAGCGCCCAGACGCCAGGGCCCTGGCACACAGGGACGGAAGGATAGGAAGACAGTGCTGACCGACGAGGGACCTCAGGGCTGGCAGCCAAGAGAAGAAAGAAGGAGGTGTACCCGGGATCCAGGGAGCCCAGGCCAGAGCTGCCTGCATGCCTGCCTGCCTTCCTGGATGTCTGTATGCTGCCTATGTCCAGGTAGGTTTCTCAGGTCCCCTCCACTCCTGTCCTCTCCTGTCCTCTCCTCTCCTCTCCATCCTTTCCCTTCTCTGCTCCTCTGCACCTTGCTTCTCTCCTCTTGTCTGTCCTCTCTTCCGGGTGCCCTGCTCACCAGCTCCAGCACTCGTGAAGGTTCTCCAGTGACCGCTGCTTGCAACCCCTTCCACCCCCTCCCTTCCCTGATGTGACCCAGCTCACAGGGTCACCGGCTCACCCCACCCACACCCACACCCGCCAACACATTCCCTGGTTCAGCCCCACTGCCCTATTCAGCCGAACTGGCTCCTTTGCAACCTACCTGTGCAGCGTTGATTGTCTTCATCATTCAAGGAGAGACCTCCTTTTGTACTTAGCTTGGTTGACTGGTGGATGGATGGATGATGGATGGATGGATGGATGGATGGATGGATGGATGGACACGTCAATGGATTGGTATTGTACAGGCAAAGCACCATCTATAGGGGTAGCTGAGACCGCTGGTTTCAGAGCTCTAGTCTGCTGTCAAATGTAAAGCATTAATTTATCAATAACAAAATTGAATAAGTACATGAATAAATAAATAAATATAAAAACTGGGTTAAAACATACATGGCGTCTTTGCCTTTCTGAATATGGTTGCTGTGAGGATCTTAAGAAGGAAAGCAGTGTCCTGAGTAGCCCCTTGAAATAGTGGAATATTTCATTTTCCTTTCTTTTTCTTTTTCTTTTTCTTCTTTTACTTTCTATGTTCTTGATTATTTATTGGAATAAATGGTCAGGAGTTGAGAGGGAATGGAGGCACAGAGAGTTTGAGACACAGAGAGACACCTGCAGCACTTCTGCACCACTTGTAAAGATTTCCACCGGCAGTTGGGGACCAGGGTCTTGAAGCCCAGTCCTCCTGCACTGTCACCTGAGTGCTTACCTGGGTGTGGCACCACCTGGTACCCTTGATGGGACACTTTTTTTTAGCAATGGAAAGAAATTCTCGTGGCAAGGTAATAAATAAATGAAGAAATAAATAAAAGTGCATTGACATTAACTCAGTGGAAACACACAGGGACATATACATGTCTGCTACCTGTATTACTAATTCATTTATTTATTGATTGCCTCAAGGGCTTATTGCCACAGCTCAGTGCCTGCGCCACCAATAATCCACAGCTCCTGCACTCCATATGTTCCCCTTTCGCTGCCCTTGTTGCTTGGTCACTGTGGTGGTGGTTATTGTTGTTGTTGTTGTTGTTGTTGTTGCTGTTGTTACTGACCTTGCATCTGACAGAGAAAAAAGGAGAGAGGAGGGGAAATACAGAGTGGGGGGAGAAAGATAGAGCCCCTAAACACCTGCTTCACCCCCTTAAAGCGACTTCCCTGCAGGTGGGGGTCTGGGGGCCAGACCCCAGATCCTCCCACCTGTCCCCTCTTTTCGCGAGCGCCACAAGCCCTTAACCCTCTGACACACCGCCAAACATCCCTGGATTTACTTGATAAGGCGATATGACCTGCCGAGTTTTGGATCCTCATTTTCCTGAGTATCACTCCTGGAGACAGTGTCATGACACGACACAAGGAGATCTCTGGTATCAGAGAGCGCCTGGAACAGCAGCTGGGGCTCTAGTGCCAGGGCAGGAGCAACTTCCCATCCACCCTCCACGGAGTCCACCTGCCTGCATTTTGGTCCTTTTCCCTCCAAAAAAGATTTTTCCCTTTTTTCACTGAGAAACAGGCAGCAGACTGGTTACCCAAGCAGGGGGGAAAAAATAAAAAAGCCTTTTTTTTTATTTTTTATTTTTTTTTAACCGTACTGCATGACCATCTTCTGGGAAGTATAGGTTTTGAACCTGAAAACTCTGTCTGTCTGTCTGTGTCCTAGTCCACAGAAAGAGCCACTAGCCCAGCCAGATGTCGTGCTCAGAATAGGGTGTTTTTGCCACTCATAGGCCTGCACAGTGCACTAGGGATTGGACAGCCTGAGACCCAAATGTTACATTGTAGATGGATTGTTTGCAGTTCTTGCTCCCCAGGACATTGGACAGTCTCAACTCCCCTACAGCCAGAAAAAAAGACTCTTGACAGCCTTAGAGCAAATGGAGTGGCAGGGAGATGGGAGAGTGTTGCATGTGTGGGCTGCTCATGCCCAGGTGACTGTGGGGGGCCATGGCAGAGGCTGTAAGGGGGCAAGGGGGCAGAAGGAGACTGGTTGAGAGGCAGACTGCAGGCAGGGGAGCCCCTGAGGTTTTGCAGTGCTGTGTGTGGGTGTGGTGGCAGGGGGTTAGGGCAGGTCCCCCTGCTGGATGGTGAGATGGCAGCTGGGCTGGCCCAGGTCCCCCAGGGCTGAAGGGAAGCAGCAGGGTGGCAGGAAAGTAGCGCAGGGAGGCACACAGTAGATGTTAGTTGGGGAGCTGGGGAACAGGGGGCAAGGGGAAAGAGGGCATCCTTGAGGAAGTGTCTGGTCTAGAGAGTGGGGGGAGCTGGAGGCATGGAAGGTCCCAGGAATCAGGGACTGACAGGACCAGATACCTGCACCCACCCACTGGATAGAAGCTGCAGCAGCCAGAGCAGATGCCCTGGCTTGCCTGGGCCCAGAGTGAGTCCCTCTGAGGATGAGGAAGTTGAGGAGGAGGTGAAGGAAGAGGAGGAGGAGGAGGAGGAGGAGGAGGAGGAGGAGGAGGGGAAGGAGGGCAGCTGTCAGTAGGCAATGGTATTAATAGAGGCCTCCACTATGGAGGCATGTGTCCAGGCAGTCACCCACCCAACCTCAGGGGCAGCTCAGGGCACCCAGGGACCTGGTGTGGGTATCTCTGGGGGGGGGGACTGTCAGTCAGTCAGCAGGACTGTGTGTCAGTGCACATGGTGGGACAGGGGCCTGGCGGCCCTTGGCCCCCAGCCCTGGGCTGTCAGATGCCTGCCCCGTGGCCAGACACCCCCCACTCTGCCCATAGCCCCTAGGCCCGGCCCACCTGCTCCTGTTTTGGCCTTGGGCTCTGGCTCTGGTGGCTGGCCACCACCAGTTTTGGCCTGGGGCTCTGGGTCTGGTGGCTGGCCACCACCCCTCAGGTCAAGTTAAGGTTCGGGGTCATGGCTGCTGGTCCACTGGATGGGCAGGGTCCCCGCTACCTAGCAACCACAGGAGCCATCTGTGATGTCCTAGCCCCAGGCATTGTGTGCTGGCCACACTGGCACTGGGCAGCCCACCTGCCCTGCCACTAGGTCAGGCAGCAGCGCCCAGACGCCAGGGCCCTGGCACACAGGGACGGAAGGATAGGAAGACAGTGCTGACCGACGAGGGACCTCAGGGCTGGCAGCCAAGAGAAGAAAGAAGGAGGTGTACCCGGGATCCAGGGAGCCCAGGCCAGAGCTGCCTGCATGCCTGCCTGCCTTCCTGGATGTCTGTATGCTGCCTATGTCCAGGTAGGTTTCTCAGGTCCCCTCCACTCCTGTCCTCTCCTGTCCTCTCCTCTCCTCTCCATCCTTTCCCCTCTCTGCTCCTCTGCACCTTGCTTCTCTCCTCTTGTCTGTCCTCTCTTCCGGGTGCCCTGCTCACCAGCTCCAGCACTCGTGAAGGTTCTCCAGTGACCGCTGCTTGCAACCCCTTCCACCCCCTCCCTTCCCTGATGTGACCCAGCTCACAGGGTCACCGGCTCACCCCACCCACACCCACACCCGCCAACACATTCCCTGGTTCAGCCCCACTGCCCTATTCAGCTGAACTGGCTCCTTTGCAACCTACCTGTGCAGCGTTGATTGTCTTCATCATTCAAGGAGAGACCTCCTTTTGTACTTAGCTTGGTTGACTGGTGGATGGATGGATGATGGATGGATGGATGGATGGATGGATGGATGGATGGACACGTCAATGGATTGGTATTGTACAGGCAAAGCACCATCTATAGGGGTAGCTGAGACCGCTGGTTTCAGAGCTCTAGTCTGCTGTCAAATGTAAAGCATTAATTTATCAATAACAAAATTGAATAAGTACATGAATAAATAAATAAATATAAAAACTGGGTTAAAACATACATGGCGTCTTTGCCTTTCTGAATATGGTTGCTGTGAGGATCTTAACAAGGAAAGCAGTGTCCTGAGTAGCCCCTTGAAATAGTGGAATATTTCATTTTCCTTTCTTTTTCTTTTTCTTTTTCTTCTTTTACTTTCTATGTTCTTGATTATTTATTGGAATAAATGGTCAGGAGTTGAGAGGGAATGGAGGCACAGAGAGTTTGAGACACAGAGAGACACCTGCAGCACTTCTGCACCACTTGTAAAGATTTCCACCGGCAGTTGGGGACCAGGGTCTTGAAGCCCAGTCCTCCTGCACTGTCACCTGAGTGCTTACCTGGGTGTGGCACCACCTGGTACCCTTGATGGGACACTTTTTTTTAGCAATGGAAAGAAATTCTCGTGGCAAGGTAATAAATAAATGAAGAAATAAATAAAAGTGCATTGACATTAACTCAGTGGAAACACACAGGGACATATACATGTCTGCTACCTGTATTACTAATTCATTTATTTATTGATTGCCTCAAGGGCTTATTGCCACAGCTCAGTGCCTGCGCCACCAATAATCCACAGCTCCTGCACTCCATATGTTCCCCTTTCGCTGCCCTTGTTGCTTGGTCACTGTGGTGGTGGTTATTGTTGTTGTTGTTGTTGTTGTTGTTGCTGTTGTTACTGACCTTGCATCTGACAGAGAAAAAAGGAGAGAGGAGGGGAAATACAGAGTGGGGGGAGAAAGATAGAGCCCCTAAACACCTGCTTCACCCCCTTAAAGCGACTTCCCTGCAGGTGGGGGTCTGGGGGCCAGACCCCAGATCCTCCCACCTGTCCCCTCTTTTCGCGAGCGCCACAAGCCCTTAACCCTCTGACACACCGCCAAACATCCCTGGATTTACTTGATAAGGCGATATGACCTGCCGAGTTTTGGATCCTCATTTTCCTGAGTATCACTCCTGGAGACAGTGTCATGACACGACACAAGGAGATCTCTGGTATCAGAGAGCGCCTGGAACAGCAGCTGGGGCTCTAGTGCCAGGGCAGGAGCAACTTCCCATCCACCCTCCACGGAGTCCACCTGCCTGCATTTTGGTCCTTTTCCCTCCAAAAAAGATTTTTCCCTTTTTTCACTGAGAAACAGGCAGCAGACTGGTTACTCAAGCAGGGGGAAAAAAAATAAAAAAGCCTTTTTTTTTTTTTTTTTTTTTTTTTTAACCGTACTGCATGACCATCTTCTGGGAAGTATAGGTTTTGAACCTGAAAACTCTGTCTGTCTGTCTGTGTCCTAGTCCACAGAAAGAGCCACTAGCCCAGCCAGATGTCGTGCTCAGAATAGGGTGTTTTTGCCACTCATAGGCCTGCACAGTGCACTAGGGATTGGACAGCCTGAGACCCAAATGTTACATTGTAGATGGATTGTTTGCAGTTCTTGCTCCCCAGGACATTGGACAGTCTCAACTCCCCTACAGCCAGAAAAAAAGACTCTTGACAGCCTTAGAGCAAATGGAGTGGCAGGGAGATGGGAGAGTGTTGCATGTGTGGGCTGCTCATGCCCAGGTGACTGTGGGGGGCCATGGCAGAGGCTGTAAGGGGGCAAGGGGGCAGAAGGAGACTGGTTGAGAGGCAGACTGCAGGCAGGGGAGCCCCTGAGGTTTTGCAGTGCTGTGTGTGGGTGTGGTGGCAGGGGGTTAGGGCAGGTCCCCCTGCTGGATGGTGAGATGGCAGCTGGGCTGGCCCAGGTCCCCCAGGGCTGAAGGGAAGCAGCAGGGTGGCAGGAAAGTAGCGCAGGGAGGCACACAGTAGATGTTAGTTGGGGAGCTGGGGAACAGGGGGCAAGGGGAAAGAGGGCATCCTTGAGGAAGTGTCTGGTCTAGAGAGTGGGGGGAGCTGGAGGCATGGAAGGTCCCAGGAATCAGGGACTGACAGGACCAGATACCTGCACCCACCCACTGGATAGAAGCTGCAGCAGCCAGAGCAGATGCCCTGGCTTGCCTGGGCCCAGAGTGAGTCCCTCTGAGGATGAGGAAGTTGAGGAGGAGGTGAAGGAAGAGGAGGAGGAGGAGGAGGAGGAGGAGGAGGAGGAGGAGGAGGGGAAGGAGGGCAGCTGTCAGTAGGCAATGGTATTAATAGAGGCCTCCACTATGGAGGCATGTGTCCAGGCAGTCACCCACCCAACCTCAGGGGCAGCTCAGGGCACCCAGGGACCTGGTGTGGGTATCTCTGGGGGGGGGGACTGTCAGTCAGTCAGCAGGACTGTGTGTCAGTGCACATGGTGGGACAGGGGCCTGGCGGCCCTTGGCCCCCAGCCCTGGGCTGTCAGATGCCTGCCCCGTGGCCAGACACCCCCCACTCTGCCCATAGCCCCTAGGCCCGGCCCACCTGCTCCTGTTTTGGCCTTGGGCTCTGGCTCTGGTGGCTGGCCACCACCAGTTTTGGCCTGGGGCTCTGGGTCTGGTGGCTGGCCACCACCCCTCAGGTCAAGTTAAGGTTCGGGGTCATGGCTGCTGGTCCACTGGATGGGCAGGGTCCCCGCTACCTAGCAACCACAGGAGCCATCTGTGATGTCCTAGCCCCAGGCATTGTGTGCTGGCCACACTGGCACTGGGCAGCCCACCTGCCCTGCCACTAGGTCAGGCAGCAGCGCCCAGACGCCAGGGCCCTGGCACACAGGGACGGAAGGATAGGAAGACAGTGCTGACCGACGAGGGACCTCAGGGCTGGCAGCCAAGAGAAGAAAGAAGGAGGTGTACCCGGGATCCAGGGAGCCCAGGCCAGAGCTGCCTGCATGCCTGCCTGCCTTCCTGGATGTCTGTATGCTGCCTATGTCCAGGTAGGTTTCTCAGGTCCCCTCCACTCCTGTCCTCTCCTGTCCTCTCCTCTCCTCTCCATCCTTTCCCTTCTCTGCTCCTCTGCACCTTGCTTCTCTCCTCTTGTCTGTCCTCTCTTCCGGGTGCCCTGCTCACCAGCTCCAGCACTCGTGAAGGTTGTCCAGTGACCGCTGCTTGCAACCCCTTCCACCCCCTCCCTTCCCTGATGTGACCCAGCTCACAGGGTCACCGGCTCACCCCACCCACACCCACACCCGCCAACACATTCCCTGGTTCAGCCCCACTGCCCTATTCAGCCGAACTGGCTCCTTTGCAACCTACCTGTGCAGCGTTGATTGTCTTCATCATTCAAGGAGAGACCTCCTTTTGTACTTAGCTTGGTTGACTGGTGGATGGATGGATGATGGATGGATGGATGGATGGATGGATGGATGGATGGATGGATGGATGGATGGACACGTCAATGGATTGGTATTGTACAGGCAAAGCACCATCTATAGGGGTAGCTGAGACCGCTGGTTTCAGAGCTCTAGTCTGCTGTCAAATGTAAAGCATTAATTTATCAATAACAAAATTGAATAAGTACATGAATAAATAAATAAATATAAAAACTGGGTTAAAACATACATGGCGTCTTTGCCTTTCTGAATATGGTTGCTGTGAGGATCTTAACGAGGAAAGCAGTGTCCTGAGTAGCCCCTTGAAATAGTGGAATATTTCATTTTCCTTTCTTTTTCTTTTTCTTTTTCTTCTTTTACTTTCTATGTTCTTGATTATTTATTGGAATAAATGGTCAGGAGTTGAGAGGGAATGGAGGCACAGAGAGTTTGAGACACAGAGAGACACCTGCAGCACTTCTGCACCACTTGTAAAGATTTCCACCGGCAGTTGGGGACCAGGGTCTTGAAGCCCAGTCCTCCTGCACTGTCACCTGAGTGCTTACCTGGGTGTGGCACCACCTGGTACCCTTGATGGGACACTTTTTTTTAGCAATGGAAAGAAATTCTCGTGGCAAGGTAATAAATAAATGAAGAAATAAATAAAAGTGCATTGACATTAACTCAGTGGAAACACACAGGGACATATACATGTCTGCTACCTGTATTACTAATTCATTTATTTATTGATTGCCTCAAGGGCTTATTGCCACAGCTCAGTGCCTGCGCCACCAATAATCCACAGCTCCTGCACTCCATATGTTCCCCTTTCGCTGCCCTTGTTGCTTGGTCACTGTGGTGGTGGTTATTGTTGTTGTTGTTGTTGTTGTTGTTGCTGTTGTTACTGACCTTGCATCTGACAGAGAAAAAAGGAGAGAGGAGGGGAAATACAGAGTGGGGGGAGAAAGATAGAGCCCCTAAACACCTGCTTCACCCCCTTAAAGCGACTTCCCTGCAGGTGGGGGTCTGGGGGCCAGACCCCAGATCCTCCCACCTGTCCCCTCTTTTCGCGAGCGCCACAAGCCCTTAACCCTCTGACACACCGCCAAACATCCCTGGATTTACTTGATAAGGCGATATGACCTGCCGAGTTTTGGATCCTCATTTTCCTGAGTATCACTCCTGGAGACAGTGTCATGACACGACACAAGGAGATCTCTGGTATCAGAGAGCGCCTGGAACAGCAGCTGGGGCTCTAGTGCCAGGGCAGGAGCAACTTCCCATCCACCCTCCACGGAGTCCACCTGCCTGCATTTTGGTCCTTTTCCCTCCAAAAAAGATTTTTCCCTTTTTTCACTGAGAAACAGGCAGCAGACTGGTTACTCAAGCAGGGGGAAAAAAAATAAAAAAGCCTTTTTTTTTTTTTTTTTTTTTTTTTTAACCGTACTGCATGACCATCTTCTGGGAAGTATAGGTTTTGAACCTGAAAACTCTGTCTGTCTGTCTGTGTCCTAGTCCACAGAAAGAGCCACTAGCCCAGCCAGATGTCGTGCTCAGAATAGGGTGTTTTTGCCACTCATAGGCCTGCACAGTGCACTAGGGATTGGACAGCCTGAGACCCAAATGTTACATTGTAGATGGATTGTTTGCAGTTCTTGCTCCCCAGGACATTGGACAGTCTCAACTCCCCTACAGCCAGAAAAAAAGACTCTTGACAGCCTTAGAGCAAATGGAGTGGCAGGGAGATGGGAGAGTGTTGCATGTGTGGGCTGCTCATGCCCAGGTGACTGTGGGGGGCCATGGCAGAGGCTGTAAGGGGGCAAGGGGGCAGAAGGAGACTGGTTGAGAGGCAGACTGCAGGCAGGGGAGCCCCTGAGGGTTTGCAGTGCTGTGTGTGGGTGTGGTGGCAGGGGGTTAGGGCAGGTCCCCCTGCTGGATGGTGAGATGGCAGCTGGGCTGGCCCAGGTCCCCCAGGGCTGAAGGGAAGCAGCAGGGTGGCAGGAAAGTAGCGCAGGGAGGCACACAGTAGATGTTAGTTGGGGAGCTGGGGAACAGGGGGCAAGGGGAAAGAGGGCATCCTTGAGGAAGTGTCTGGTCTAGAGAGTGGGGGGAGCTGGAGGCATGGAAGGTCCCAGGAATCAGGGACTGACAGGACCAGATACCTGCACCCACCCACTGGATAGAAGCTGCAGCAGCCAGAGCAGATGCCCTGGCTTGCCTGGGCCCAGAGTGAGTCCCTCTGAGGATGAGGAAGTTGAGGAGGAGGTGAAGGAGGAGGAGGAGGAGGAGGAGGGGAAGGAGGGCAGCTGTCAGTAGGCAATGGTATTAATAGAGGCCTCCACTATGGAGGCATGTGTCCAGGCAGTCACCCACCCAACCTCAGGGGCAGCTCAGGGCACCCAGGGACCTGGTGTGGGTATCTCTGGGGGGGGGGACTGTCAGTCAGTCAGCAGGACTGTGTGTCAGTGCACATGGTGGGACAGGGGCCTGGCGGCCCTTGGCCCCCAGCCCTGGGCTGTCAGATGCCTGCCCCGTGGCCAGACACCCCCCACTCTGCCCATAGCCCCTAGGCCCGGCCCACCTGCTCCTGTTTTGGCCTTGGGCTCTGGCTCTGGTGGCTGGCCACCACCAGTTTTGGCCTGGGGCTCTGGGTCTGGTGGCTGGCCACCACCCCTCAGGTCAAGTTAAGGTTCGGGGTCATGGCTGCTGGTCCACTGGATGGGCAGGGTCCCCGCTACCTAGCAACCACAGGAGCCATCTGTGATGTCCTAGCCCCAGGCATTGTGTGCGGGCCACACTGGCACTGGGCAGCCCACCTGCCCTGCCACTAGGTCAGGCAGCAGCGCCCAGACGCCAGGGCCCTGGCACACAGGGACGGAAGGATAGGAAGACAGTGCTGACCGACGAGGGACCTCAGGGCTGGCAGCCAAGAGAAGAAAGAAGGAGGTGTACCCGGGATCCAGGGAGCCCAGGCCAGAGCTGCCTGCATGCCTGCCTGCCTTCCTGGATGTCTGTATGCTGCCTATGTCCAGGTAGGTTTCTCAGGTCCCCTCCACTCCTGTCCTCTCCTGTCCTCTCCTCTCCTCTCCATCCTTTCCCTTCTCTGCTCCTCTGCACCTTGCTTCTCTCCTCTTGTCTGTCCTCTCTTCCGGGTGCCCTGCTCACCAGCTCCAGCACTCGTGAAGGTTCTCCAGTGACCGCTGCTTGCAACCCCTTCCACCCCCTCCCTTCCCTGATGTGACCCAGCTCACAGGGTCACCGGCTCACCCCACCCACACCCACACCCGCGAACACATTCCCTGGTTCAGCCCCACTGCCCTATTCAGCTGAACTGGCTCCTTTGCAACCTACCTGTGCAGCGTTGATTGTCTTCATCATTCAAGGAGAGACCTCCTTTTGTACTTAGCTTGGTTGACTGGTGGATGGATGGATGATGGATGGATGGATGGATGGATGGATGGATGGATGGATGGATGGACACGTCAATGGATTGGTATTGTACAGGCAAAGCACCATCTATAGGGGTAGCTGAGACCGCTGGTTTCAGAGCTCTAGTCTGCTGTCAAATGTAAAGCATTAATTTATCAATAACAAAATTGAATAAGTACATGAATAAATAAATAAATATAAAAACTGGGTTAAAACATACATGGCGTCTTTGCCTTTCTGAATATGGTTGCTGTGAGGATCTTAACAAGGAAAGCAGTGTCCTGAGTAGCCCCTTGAAATAGTGGAATATTTCATTTTCCTTTCTTTTTCTTTTTCTTTTTCTTCTTTTACTTTCTATGTTCTTGATTATTTATTGGAATAAATGGTCAGGAGTTGAGAGGGAATGGAGGCACAGAGAGTTTGAGACACAGAGAGACACCTGCAGCACTTCTGCACCACTTGTAAAGATTTCCACCGGCAGTTGGGGACCAGGGTCTTGAAGCCCAGTCCTCCTGCACTGTCACCTGAGTGCTTACCTGGGTGTGGCACCACCTGGTACCCTTGATGGGACACTTTTTTTTAGCAATGGAAAGAAATTCTCGTGGCAAGGTAATAAATAAATGAAGAAATAAATAAAAGTGCATTGACATTAACTCAGTGGAAACACACAGGGACATATACATGTCTGCTACCTGTATTACTAATTCATTTATTTATTGATTGCCTCAAGGGCTTATTGCCACAGCTCAGTGCCTGCGCCACCAATAATCCACAGCTCCTGCACTCCATATGTTCCCCTTTCGCTGCCCTTGTTGCTTGGTCACTGTGGTGGTGGTTATTGTTGTTGTTGTTGTTGTTGTTGTTGCTGTTGTTACTGACCTTGCATCTGACAGAGAAAAAAGGAGAGAGGAGGGGAAATACAGAGTGGGGGGAGAAAGATAGAGCCCCTAAACACCTGCTTCACCCCCTTAAAGCGACTTCCCTGCAGGTGGGGGTCTGGGGGCCAGACCCCAGATCCTCCCACCTGTCCCCTCTTTTCGCGAGCGCCACAAGCCCTTAACCCTCTGACACACCGCCAAACATCCCTGGATTTACTTGATAAGGCGATATGACCTGCCGAGTTTTGGATCCTCATTTTCCTGAGTATCACTCCTGGAGACAGTGTCATGACACGACACAAGGAGATCTCTGGTATCAGAGAGCGCCTGGAACAGCAGCTGGGGCTCTAGTGCCAGGGCAGGAGCAACTTCCCATCCACCCTCCACGGAGTCCACCTGCCTGCATTTTGGTCCTTTTCCCTCCAAAAAAGATTTTTCCCTTTTTTCACTGAGAAACAGGCAGCAGACTGGTTACTCAAGCAGGGGGAAAAAAAATAAAAAAGCCTTTTTTTTTTTTTTTTTTTTTTTTTAACCGTACTGCATGACCATCTTCTGGGAAGTATAGGTTTTGAACCTGAAAACTCTGTCTGTCTGTCTGTGTCCTAGTCCACAGAAAGAGCCACTAGCCCAGCCAGATGTCGTGCTCAGAATAGGGTGTTTTTGCCACTCATAGGCCTGCACAGTGCACTAGGGATTGGACAGCCTGAGACCCAAATGTTACATTGTAGATGGATTGTTTGCAGTTCTTGCTCCCCAGGACATTGGACAGTCTCAACTCCCCTACAGCCAGAAAAAAAGACTCTTGACAGCCTTAGAGCAAATGGAGTGGCAGGGAGATGGGAGAGTGTTGCATGTGTGGGCTGCTCATGCCCAGGTGACTGTGGGGGGCCATGGCAGAGGCTGTAAGGGGGCAAGGGGGCAGAAGGAGACTGGTTGAGAGGCAGACTGCAGGCAGGGGAGCCCCTGAGGGTTTGCAGTGCTGTGTGTGGGTGTGGTGGCAGGGGGTTAGGGCAGGTCCCCCTGCTGGATGGTGAGATGGCAGCTGGGCTGGCCCAGGTCCCCCAGGGCTGAAGGGAAGCAGCAGGGTGGCAGGAAAGTAGCGCAGGGAGGCACACAGTAGATGTTAGTTGGGGAGCTGGGGAACAGGGGGCAAGGGGAAAGAGGGCATCCTTGAGGAAGTGTCTGGTCTAGAGAGTGGGGGGAGCTGGAGGCATGGAAGGTCCCAGGAATCAGGGACTGACAGGACCAGATACCTGCACCCACCCACTGGATAGAAGCTGCAGCAGCCAGAGCAGATGCCCTGGCTTGCCTGGGCCCAGAGTGAGTCCCTCTGAGGATGAGGAAGTTGAGGAGGAGGTGAAGGAAGAGGAGGAGGAGGAGGAGGAGGAGGAGGAGGAGGAGGAGGAGGGGAAGGAGGGCAGCTGTCAGTAGGCAATGGTATTAATAGAGGCCTCCACTATGGAGGCATGTGTCCAGGCAGTCACCCACCCAACCTCAGGGGCAGCTCAGGGCACCCAGGGACCTGGTGTGGGTATCTCTGGGGGGGGGACTGTCAGTCAGTCAGCAGGACTGTGTGTCAGTGCACATGGTGGGACAGGGGCCTGGCGGCCCTTGGCCCCCAGCCCTGGGCTGTCAGATGCCTGCCCCGTGGCCAGACACCCCCCACTCTGCCCATAGCCCCTAGGCCCGGCCCACCTGCTCCTGTTTTGGCCTTGGGCTCTGGATCTGGTGGCTGGCCACCACCAGTTTTGGCCTGGGGCTCTGGGTCTGGTGGCTGGCCACCACCCCTCAGGTCAAGTTAAGGTTCGGGGTCATGGCTGCTGGTCCACTGGATGGGCAGGGTCCCCGCTACCTAGCAACCACAGGAGCCATCTGTGATGTCCTAGCCCCAGGCATTGTGTGCGGGCCACACTGGCACTGGGCAGCCCACCTGCCCTGCCACTAGGTCAGGCAGCAGCGCCCAGACGCCAGGGCCCTGGCACACAGGGACGGAAGGATAGGAAGACAGTGCTGACCGACGAGGGACCTCAGGGCTGGCAGCCCAGAGAAGAAAGAAGGAGGTGTACCCGGGATCCAGGGAGCCCAGGCCAGAGCTGCCTGCATGCCTGCCTGCCTTCCTGGATGTCTGTATGCTGCCTATGTCCAGGTAGGTTTCTCAGGTCCCCTCCACTCCTGTCCTCTCCTGTCCTCTCCTCTCCTCTCCATCCTTTCCCTTCTCTGCTCCTCTGCACCTTGCTTCTCTCCTCTTGTCTGTCCTCTCTTCCGGGTGCCCTGCTCACCAGCTCCAGCACTCGTGAAGGTTCTCCAGTGACCGCTGCTTGCAACCCCTTCCACCCCCTCCCTTCCCTGATGTGACCCAGCTCACAGGGTCACCGGCTCACCCCACCCACACCCACACCCGCCAACACATTCCCTGGTTCAGCCCCACTGCCCTATTCAGCTGAACTGGCTCCTTTGCAACCTACCTGTGCAGCGTTGATTGTCTTCATCATTCAAGGAGAGACCTCCTTTTGTACTTAGCTTGGTTGACTGGTGGATGGATGGATGATGGATGGATGGATGGATGGATGGATGGATGGATGGATGGATGGACACGTCAATGGATTGGTATTGTACAGGCAAAGCACCATCTATAGGGGTAGCTGAGACCGCTGGTTTCAGAGCTCTAGTCTGCTGTCAAATGTAAAGCATTAATTTATCAATAACAAAATTGAATAAGTACATGAATAAATAAATAAATATAAAAACTGGGTTAAAACATACATGGCGTCTTTGCCTTTCTGAATATGGTTGCTGTGAGGATCTTAAGAAGGAAAGCAGTGTCCTGAGTAGCCCCTTGAAATAGTGGAATATTTCATTTTCCTTTCTTTTTCTTTTTCTTTTTCTTCTTTTACTTTCTATGTTCTTGATTATTTATTGGAATAAATGGTCAGGAGTTGAGAGGGAATGGAGGCACAGAGAGTTTGAGACACAGAGAGACACCTGCAGCACTTCTGCACCACTTGTAAAGATTTCCACCGGCAGTTGGGGACCAGGGTCTTGAAGCCCAGTCCTCCTGCACTGTCACCTGAGTGCTTACCTGGGTGTGGCACCACCTGGTACCCTTGATGGGACACTTTTTTTTAGCAATGGAAAGAAATTCTCGTGGCAAGGTAATAAATAAATGAAGAAATAAATAAAAGTGCATTGACATTAACTCAGTGGAAACACACAGGGACATATACATGTCTGCTACCTGTATTACTAATTCATTTATTTATTGATTGCCTCAAGGGCTTATTGCCACAGCTCAGTGCCTGCGCCACCAATAATCCACAGCTCCTGCACTCCATATGTTCCCCTTTCGCTGCCCTTGTTGCTTGGTCACTGTGGTGGTGGTTATTGTTGTTGTTGTTGTTGTTGTTGCTGTTGTTACTGACCTTGCATCTGACAGAGAAAAAAGGAGAGAGGAGGGGAAATACAGAGTGGGGGGAGAAAGATAGAGCCCCTAAACACCTGCTTCACCCCCTTAAAGCGACTTCCCTGCAGGTGGGGGTCTGGGGGCCAGACCCCAGATCCTCCCACCTGTCCCCTCTTTTCGCGAGCGCCACAAGCCCTTAACCCTCTGACACACCGCCAAACATCCCTGGATTTACTTGATAAGGCGATATGACCTGCCGAGTTTTGGATCCTCATTTTCCTGAGTATCACTCCTGGAGACAGTGTCATGACACGACACAAGGAGATCTCTGGTATCAGAGAGCGCCTGGAACAGCAGCTGGGGCTCTAGTGCCAGGGCAGGAGCAACTTCCCATCCACCTTCCACGGAGTCCACCTGCCTGCATTTTGGTCCTTTTCCCTCCAAAAAAGATTTTTCCCTTTTTTCACTGAGAAACAGGCAGCAGACTGGTTACTCAAGCAGGGGGAAAAAAAATAAAAAAGCCTTTTTTTTTTTTTTTTTTTTTTTAACCGTACTGCATGACCATCTTCTGGGAAGTATAGGTTTTGAACCTGAAAACTCTGTCTGTCTGTCTGTGTCCTAGTCCACAGAAAGAGCCACTAGCCCAGCCAGATGTCGTGCTCAGAATAGGGTGTTTTTGCCACTCATAGGCCTGCACAGTGCACTAGGGATTGGACAGCCTGAGACCCAAATGTTACATTGTAGATGGATTGTTTGCAGTTCTTGCTCCCCAGGACATTGGACAGTCTCAACTCCCCTACAGCCAGAAAAAAAGACTCTTGACAGCCTTAGAGCAAATGGAGTGGCAGGGAGATGGGAGAGTGTTGCATGTGTGGGCTGCTCATGCCCAGGTGACTGTGGGGGGCCATGGCAGAGGCTGTAAGGGGGCAAGGGGGCAGAAGGAGACTGGTTGAGAGGCAGACTGCAGGCAGGGGAGCCCCTGAGGGTTTGCAGTGCTGTGTGTGGGTGTGGTGGCAGGGGGTTAGGGCAGGTCCCCCTGCTGGATGGTGAGATGGCAGCTGGGCTGGCCCAGGTCCCCCAGGGCTGAAGGGAAGCAGCAGGGTGGCAGGAAAGTAGCGCAGGGAGGCACACAGTAGATGTTAGTTGGGGAGCTGGGGAACAGGGGGCAAGGGGAAAGAGGGCATCCTTGAGGAAGTGTCTGGTCTAGAGAGTGGGGGGAGCTGGAGGCATGGAAGGTCCCAGGAATCAGGGACTGACAGGACCAGATACCTGCACCCACCCACTGGATAGAAGCTGCAGCAGCCAGAGCAGATGCCCTGGCTTGCCTGGGCCCAGAGTGAGTCCCTCTGAGGATGAGGAAGTTGAGGAGGAGGTGAAGGAAGAGGAGGAGGAGGAGAAGGAGGAGGAGGAGGAGGGGAAGGAGGGCAGCTGTCAGTAGGCAATGGTATTAATAGAGGCCTCCACTATGGAGGCATGTGTCCAGGCAGTCAACCACCCAACCTCAGGGGCAGCTCAGGGCACCCAGGGACCTGGTGTGGGTATCTCTGGGGGGGGGACTGTCAGTCAGTCAGCAGGACTGTGTGTCAGTGCACATGGTGGGACAGGGGCCTGGCGGCCCTTGGCCCCCAGCCCTGGGCTGTCAGATGCCTGCCCCGTGGCCAGACACCCCCCACTCTGCCCATAGCCCCTAGGCCCGGCCCACCTGCTCCTGTTTTGGCCTTGGGCTCTGGCTCTGGTGGCTGGCCACCACCAGTTTTGGCCTGGGGCTCTGGGTCTGGTGGCTGTCCACCACCCCTCAGGTCAAGTTAAGGTTCGGGGTCATGGCTGCTGGTCCACTGGATGGGCAGGGTCCCCGCTACCTAGCAACCACAGGAGCCATCTGTGATGTCCTAGCCCCCGGCATTGTGTGCTGGCCACACTGGCACTGGGCAGCCCACCTGCCCTGCCACTAGGTCAGGCAGCAGCGCCCAGACGCCAGGGCCCTGGCACACAGGGACGGAAGGATAGGAAGACAGTGCTGACCGACGAGGGACCTCAGGGCTGGCAGCCAAGAGAAGAAAGAAGGAGGTGTACCCGGGATCCAGGGAGCCCAGGCCAGAGCTGCCTGCATGCCTGCCTGCCTTCCTGGATGTCTGTATGCTGCCTATGTCCAGGTAGGTTTCTCAGGTCCCCTCCACTCCTGTACTCTCCTGTCCTCTCCTCTCCTCTCCATCCTTTCCCCTCTCCGCTCCTCTGCACCTTGCTTCTCTCCTGTTGTCTGTCCTCTCTTCCGGGTGCCCTGCTCAACAGCTCCAGCACTCGTGAAGGTTCTCCAGTGACCGCTGCTTGCAACCCCTTCCACCCCCTCCCTTCCCTGATGTGACCCAGCTCACAGGGTCACCGGCTCACCCCACCCACACCCACACCCGCCAACACATTCCCTGGTTCAGCCCCACTGCCCTATTCAGCCGAACTGGCTCCTTTGCAACCTACCTGTGCAGCGTTGATTGTCTTCATCATTCAAGGAGAGACCTCCTTTTGTACTTAGCTTGGTTGACTGGTGGATGGATGGATGATGGATGGATGGATGGATGGATGGATGGATGGATGGATGGATGGATGGACACGAAATGGATTGGTATTGTACAGGCAAAGCACCATCTATAGGGGTAGCTGAGACCGCTGGTTTCAGAGCTCTAGTCTGCTGTCAAATGTAAAGCATTAATTTATCAATAACAAAATTGAATAAGTACATAAATAAATAAATAAATATAAAAACTGGGTTAAAACATACATGGCGTCTTTGCCTTTCTGAATATGGTTGCTGTGAGGATCTTAACAAGGAAAGCAGTGTCCTGAGTAGCCCCTTGAAATAGTGGAATATTTCATTTTCCTTTCTTTTTCTTTTTCTTTTTCTTCTTTTACTTTCTATGTTCTTGATTATTTATTGGAATAAATGGTCAGGAGTTGAGAGGGAATGGAGGCACAGAGAGTTTGAGACACAGAGAGACACCTGCAGCACTTCTGCACCACTTGTAAAGATTTCCACCGGCAGTTGGGGACCAGGGTCTTGAAGCCCAGTCCTCCTGCACTGTCACCTGAGTGCTTACCTGGGTGTGGTACCACATGGTACCCTTGATGGGACACTTTTTTTTAGCAATGGAAAGAAATTCTCGTGGCAAGGTAATAAATAAATGAAGAAATAAATAAAAGTGCATTGACATTAACTCAGTGGAAACACACAGGGACATATACATGTCTGCTACCTGTATTACTAATTCATTTATTTATTGATTGCCTCAAGGGCTTATTGCCACAGCTCAGTGCCTGCGCCACCAATAATCCACAGCTCCTGCACTCCATATGTTCCCCTTTCGCTGCCCTTGTTGCTTGGTCACTGTGGTGGTGGTTATTGTTGTTGTTGTTGTTGTTGTTGTTGCTGTTGTTACTGACCTTGCATCTGACAGAGAAAAAAGGAGAGAGGAGGGGAAATACAGAGTGGGGGGAGAAAGATAGAGCCCCTAAACACCTGCTTCACCCCCTTAAAGCGACTTCCCTGCAGGTGGGGGTCTGGGGGCCAGACCCCAGATCCTCCCACCTGTCCCCTCTTTTCGCGAGCGCCACAAGCCCTTAACCCTCTGACACACCGCCAAACATCCCTGGATTTACTTGATAAGGCGATATGACCTGCCGAGTTTTGGATCCTCATTTTCCTGAGTATCACTCCTGGAGACAGTGTCATGACACGACACAAGGAGATCTCTGGTATCAGAGAGCGCCTGGAACAGCAGCTGGGGCTCTAGTGCCAGGGCAGGAGCAACTTCCCATCCACCCTCCACGGAGTCCACCTGCCTGCATTTTGGTCCTTTTCCCTCCAAAAAAGATTTTTCCCTTTTTTCACTGAGAAACAGGCAGCAGACTGGTTACCCAAGCAGGGGGGAAAAAAATAAAAAAGCCTTTTATTTTATTTTTTTTTTTTTTTTAACCGTACTGCATGACCATCTTCTGGGAAGTATAGGTTTTGAACCAGAAAACTCTGTCTGTCTGTCTGTGTCCTAGTCCACAGAAAGAGCCACTAGCCCAGCCAGATGTCGTGCTCAGAATAGGGTGTTTTTGCCACTCATAGGCCTGCACAGTGCACTAGGGATTGGACAGCCTGAGACCCAAATGTTACATTGTAGATGGATTGTTTGCAGTTCTTGCTCCCCAGGACATTGGACAGTCTCAACTCCCCTACAGCCAGAAAAAAAGACTCTTGACAGCCTTAGAGCAAATGGAGTGGCAGGGAGATGGGAGAGTGTTGCATGTGTGGGCTGCTCATGCCCAGGTGACTGTGGGGGGCCATGGCAGAGGCTGTAAGGGGGCAAGGGGGCAGAAGGAGACTGGTTGAGAGGCAGACTGCAGGCAGGGGAGCCCCTGAGGTTTTGCAGTGCTGTGTGTGGGTGTGGTGGCAGGGGGTTAGGGCAGGTCCCCCTGCTGGATGGTGAGATGGCAGCTGGGCTGGCCCAGGTCCCCCAGGGCTGAAGGGAAGCAGCAGGGTGGCAGGAAAGTAGCGCAGGGAGGCACACAGTAGATGTTAGTTGGGGAGCTGGGGAACAGGGGGCAAGGGGAAAGAGGGCATCCTTGAGGAAGTGTCTGGTCTAGAGAGTGGGGGGAGCTGGAGGCATGGAAGGTCCCAGGAATCAGGGACTGACAGGACCAGATACCTGCACCCACCCACTGGATAGAAGCTGCAGCAGCCAGAGCAGATGCCCTGGCTTGCCTGGGCCCAGAGTGAGTCCCTCTGAGGATGAGGAAGTTGAGGAGGAGGTGAAGGAAGAGGAGGAGGAGGAGGAGGAGGAGGAGGAGGAGGAGGAGGAGGGGAAGGAGGGCAGCTGTCAGTAGGCAATGGTATTAATAGAGGCCTCCACTATGGAGGCATGTGTCCAGGCAGTCACCCACCCAACCTCAGGGGCAGCTCAGGGCACCCAGGGACCTGGTGTGGGTATCTCTGGGGGGGGGGACTGTCAGTCAGTCAGCAGGACTGTGTGTCAGTGCACATGGTGGGACAGGGGCCTGGCGGCCCTTGGCCCCCAGCCCTGGGCTGTCAGATGCCTGCCCCGTGGCCAGACACCCCCCACTCTGCCCATAGCCCCTAGGCCCGGCCCACCTGCTCCTGTTTTGGCCTTGGGCTCTGGCTCTGGTGGCTGGCCACCACCAGTTTTGGCCTGGGGCTCTGGGTCTGGTGGCTGGCCACCACCCCTCAGGTCAAGTTAAGGTTCGGGGTCATGGCTGCTGGTCCACTGGATGGGCAGGGTCCCCGCTACCTAGCAACCACAGGAGCCATCTGTGATGTCCTAGCCCCAGGCATTGTGTGCTGGCCACACTGGCACTGGGCAGCCCACCTGCCCTGCCACTAGGTCAGGCAGCAGCGCCCAGACGCCAGGGCCCTGGCACACAGGGACGGAAGGATAGGAAGACAGTGCTGACCGACGAGGGACCTCAGGGCTGGCAGCCAAGAGAAGAAAGAAGGAGGTGTACCCGGGATCCAGGGAGCCCAGGCCAGAGCTGCCTGCATGCCTGCCTGCCTTCCTGGATGTCTGTATGCTGCCTATGTCCAGGTAGGTTTCTCAGGTCCCCTCCACTCCTGTCCTCTCCTGTCCTCTCCTCTCCTCTCCATCCTTTCCCCTCTCTGCTCCTCTGCACCTTGCTTCTCTCCTCTTGTCTGTCCTCTCTTCCGGGTGCCCTGCTCACCAGCTCCAGCACTCGTGAAGGTTCTCCAGTGACCGCTGCTTGCAACCCCTTCCACCCCCTCCCTTCCCTGATGTGACCCAGCTCACAGGGTCACCGGCTCACCCCACCCACACCCACACCCGCCAACACATTCCCTGGTTCAGCCCCACTGCCCTATTCAGCCGAACTGGCTCCTTTGCAACCTACCTGTGCAGCGTTGATTGTCTTCATCATTCAAGGAGAGACCTCCTTTTGTACTTAGCTTGGTTGACTGGTGGATGGATGGATGATGGATGGATGGATGGATGGATGGATGGATGGACACGTCAATGGATTGGTATTGTACAGGCAAAGCACCATCTATAGGGGTAGCTGAGACCGCTGGTTTCAGAGCTCTAGTCTGCTGTCAAATGTAAAGCATTAATTTATCAATAACAAAATTGAATAAGTACATAAATAAATAAATAAATATAAAAACTGGGTTAAAACATACATGGCGTCTTTGCCTTTCTGAATATGGTTGCTGTGAGGATCTTAACAAGGAAAGCAGTGTCCTGAGTAGCCCCTTGAAATAGTGGAATATTTCATTTTCCTTTCTTTTTCTTTTTCTTTTTCTTCTTTTACTTTCTATGTTCTTGATTATTTATTGGAATAAATGGTCAGGAGTTGAGAGGGAATGGAGGCACAGAGAGTTTGAGACACAGAGAGACACCTGCAGCACTTCTGCACCACTTGTAAAGATTTCCACCGGCAGTTGGGGACCAGGGTCTTGAAGCCCAGTCCTCCTGCACTGTCACCTGAGTGCTTACCTGGGTGTGGCACCACCTGGTACCCTTGATGGGACACTTTTTTTTAGCAATGGAAAGAAATTCTCGTGGCAAGGTAATAAATAAATGAAGAAATAAATAAAAGTGCATTGACATTAACTCAGTGGAAACACACAGGGACATATACATGTCTGCTACCTGTATTACTAATTCATTTATTTATTGATTGCCTCAAGGGCTTATTGCCACAGCTCAGTGCCTGCGCCACCAATAATCCACAGCTCCTGCACTCCATATGTTCCCCTTTCGCTGCCCTTGTTGCTTGGTCACTGTGGTGGTGGTTATTGTTGTTGTTGTTGTTGTTGTTGTTGCTGTTGTTACTGACCTTGCATCTGACAGAGAAAAAAGGAGAGAGGAGGGGAAATACAGAGTGGGGGGAGAAAGATAGAGCCCCTAAACACCTGCTTCACCCCCTTAAAGCGACTTCCCTGCAGGTGGGGGTCTGGGGGCCAGACCCCAGATCCTCCCACCTGTCCCCTCTTTTCGCGAGCGCCACAAGCCCTTAACCCTCTGACACACCGCCAAACATCCCTGGATTTACTTGATAAGGCGATATGACCTGCCGAGTTTTGGATCCTCATTTTCCTGAGTATCACTCCTGGAGACAGTGTCATGACACGACACAAGGAGATCTCTGGTATCAGAGAGCGCCTGGAACAGCAGCTGGGGCTCTAGTGCCAGGGCAGGAGCAACTTCCCATCCACCCTCCACGGAGTCCACCTGCCTGCATTTTGGTCCTTTTCCCTCCAAAAAAGATTTTTCCCTTTTTTCACTGAGAAACAGGCAGCAGACTGGTTACTCAAGCAGGGGGAAAAAAAATAAAAAAGCTTTTTTTTTTTTTTTTTTTTAACCGTACTGCATGACCATCTTCTGGGAAGTATAGGTTTTGAACCTGAAAACTCTGTCTGTCTGTCTGTGTCCTAGTCCACAGAAAGAGCCACTAGCCCAGCCAGATGTCGTGCTCAGAATAGGGTGTTTTTGCCACTCATAGGCCTGCACAGTGCACTAGGGATTGGACAGCCTGAGACCCAAATGTTACATTGTAGATGGATTGTTTGCAGTTCTTGCTCCCCAGGACATTGGACAGTCTCAACTCCCCTACAGCCAGAAAAAAAGACTCTTGACAGCCTTAGAGCAAATGGAGTGGCAGGGAGATGGGAGAGTGTTGCATGTGTGGGCTGCTCATGCCCAGGTGACTGTGGGGGGCCATGGCAGAGGCTGTAAGGGGGCAAGGGGGCAGAAGGAGACTGGTTGAGAGGCAGACTGCAGGCAGGGGAGCCCCTGAGGTTTTGCAGTGCTGTGTGTGGGTGTGGTGGCAGGGGGTTAGGGCAGGTCCCCCTGCTGGATGGTGAGATGGCAGCTGGGCTGGCCCAGGTCCCCCAGGGCTGAAGGGAAGCAGCAGGGTGGCAGGAAAGTAGCGCAGGGAGGCACACAGTAGATGTTAGTTGGGGAGCTGGGGAACAGGGGGCAAGGGGAAAGAGGGCATCCTTGAGGAAGTGTCTGGTCTAGAGAGTGGGGGGAGCTGGAGGCATGGAAGGTCCCAGGAATCAGGGACTGACAGGACCAGATACCTGCACCCACCCACTGGATAGAAGCTGCAGCAGCCAGAGCAGATGCCCTGGCTTGCCTGGGCCCAGAGTGAGTCCCTCTGAGGATGAGGAAGTTGAGGAGGAGGTGAAGGAAGAGGAGGAGGAGGAGGAGGAGGAGGAGGAGGAGGAGGACGAGGAGGGGAAGGAGGGCAGCTGTCAGTAGGCAATGGTATTAATAGAGGCCTCCACTATGGAGGCATGTGTCCAGGCAGTCACCCACCCAACCTCAGGGGCAGCTCAGGGCACCCAGGGACCTGGTGTGGGTATCTCTGGGGGGGGGACTGTCAGTCAGTCAGCAGGACTGTGTGTCAGTGCACATGGTGGGACAGGGGCCTGGCGGCCCTTGGCCCCCAGCCCTGGGCTGTCAGATGCCTGCCCCGTGGCCAGACACCCCCCACTCTGCCCATAGCCCCTAGGCCCGGCCCACCTGCTCCTGTTTTGGCCTTGGGCTCTGGCTCTGGTGGCTGGCCACCACCAGTTTTGGCCTGGGGCTCTGGGTCTGGTGGCTGGCCACCACCCCTCAGGTCAAGTTAAGGTTCGGGGTCATGGCTGCTGGTCCACTGGATGGGCAGGGTCCCCGCTACCTAGCAACCACAGGAGCCATCTGTGATGTCCTAGCCCCAGGCATTGTGTGCTGGCCACACTGGCACTGGGCAGCCCACCTGCCCTGCCACTAGGTCAGGCAGCAGCGCCCAGACGCCAGGGCCCTGGCACACAGGGACGGAAGGATAGGAAGACAGTGCTGACCGACGAGGGACCTCAGGGCTGGCAGCCAAGAGAAGAAAGAAGGAGGTGTACCCGGGATCCAGGGAGCCCAGGCCAGAGCTGCCTGCATGCCTGCCTGCCTTCCTGGATGTCTGTATGCTGCCTATGTCCAGGTAGGTTTCTCAGGTCCCCTCCACTCCTGTCCTCTCCTGTCCTCTCCTCTCCTCTCCATCCTTTCCCCTCTCTGCTCCTCTGCACCTTGCTTCTCTCCTCTTGTCTGTCCTCTCTTCCGGGTGCCCTGCTCACCAGCTCCAGCACTCGTGAAGGTTCTCCAGTGACCGCTGCTTGCAACCCCTTCCACCCCCTCCCTTCCCTGATGTGACCCAGCTCACAGGGTCACCGGCTCACCCCACCCACACCCACACCCGCCAACACATTCCCTGGTTCAGCCCCACTGCCCTATTCAGCCGAACTGGCTCCTTTGCAACCTACTTGTGCAGCGTTGATTGTCTTCATCATTCAAGGAGAGACCTCCTTTTGTACTTAGCTTGGTTGACTGGTGGATGGATGGATGATGGATGGATGGATGGATGGATGGATGGATGGATGGATGGACACGTCAATGGATTGGTATTGTACAGGCAAAGCACCATCTATAGGGGTAGCTGAGACCGCTGGTTTCAGAGCTCTAGTCTGCTGTCAAATGTAAAGCATTAATTTATCAATAACAAAATTGAATAAGTACATAAATAAATAAATAAATATAAAAACTGGGTTAAAACATACATGGCGTCTTTGCCTTTCTGAATATGGTTGCTGTGAGGATCTTAACGAGGAAAGCAGTGTCCTGAGTAGCCCCTTGAAATAGTGGAATATTTCATTTTCCTTTCTTTTTCTTTTTCTTTTTCTTCTTTTACTTTCTATGTTCTTGATTATTTATTGGAATAAATGGTCAGGAGTTGAGAGGGAATGGAGGCACAGAGAGTTTGAGACACAGAGAGACACCTGCAGCACTTCTGCACCACTTGTAAAGATTTCCACCGGCAGTTGGGGACCAGGGTCTTGAAGCCCAGTCCTCCTGCACTGTCACCTGAGTGCTTACCTGGGTGTGGCACCACCTGGTACCCTTGATGGGACACTTTTTTTTAGCAATGGAAAGAAATTCTCGTGGCAAGGTAATAAATAAATGAAGAAATAAATAAAAGTGCATTGACATTAACTCAGTGGAAACACACAGGGACATATACATGTCTGCTACCTGTATTACTAATTCATTTATTTATTGATTGCCTCAAGGGCTTATTGCCACAGCTCAGTGCCTGCGCCACCAATAATCCACAGCTCCTGCACTCCATATGTTCCCCTTTCGCTGCCCTTGTTGCTTGGTCACTGTGGTGGTGGTTATTGTTGTTGTTGTTGTTGTTGTTGTTGCTGTTGTTACTGACCTTGCATCTGACAGAGAAAAAAGGAGAGAGGAGGGGAAATACAGAGTGGGGGGAGAAAGATAGAGGCCCTAAACACCTGCTTCACCCCCTTAAAGCGACTTCCCTGCAGGTGGGGGTCTGGGGGCCAGACCCCAGATCCTCCCACCTGTCCCCTCTTTTCGCGAGCGCCACAAGCCCTTAACCCTCTGACACACCGCCAAACATCCCTGGATTTACTTGATAAGGCGATATGACCTGCCGAGTTTTGGATCCTCATTTTCCTGAGTATCACTCCTGGAGACAGTGTCATGACACGACACAAGGAGATCTCTGGTATCAGAGAGCGCCTGGAACAGCAGCTGGGGCTCTAGTGCCAGGGCAGGAGCAACTTCCCATCCACCCTCCACGGAGTCCACCTGCCTGCATTTTGGTCCTTTTCCCTCCAAAAAAGATTTTTCCCTTTTTTCACTGAGAAACAGGCAGCAGACTGGTTACTCAAGCAGGGGGAAAAAAAATAAAAAAGCTTTTTTTTTTTTTTTTTTTTTAACCGTACTGCATGACCATCTTCTGGGAAGTATAGGTTTTGAACCTGAAAACTCTGTCTGTCTGTCTGTGTCCTAGTCCACAGAAAGAGCCACTAGCCCAGCCAGATGTCGTGCTCAGAATAGGGTGTTTTTGCCACTCATAGGCCTGCACAGTGCACTAGGGATTGGACAGGCTGAGACCCAAATGTTACATTGTAGATGGATTGTTTGCAGTTCTTGCTCCCCAGGACATTGGACAGTCTCAACTCCCCTACAGCCAGAAAAAAAGACTCTTGACAGCCTTAGAGCAAATGGAGTGGCAGGGAGATGGGAGAGTGTTGCATGTGTGGGCTGCTCATGCCCAGGTGACTGTGGGGGGCCATGGCAGAGGCTGTAAGGGGGCAAGGGGGCAGAAGGAGACTGGTTGAGAGGCAGACTGCAGGCAGGGGAGCCCCTGAGGGTTTGCAGTGCTGTGTGTGGGTGTGGTGGCAGGGGGTTAGGGCAGGTCCCCCTGCTGGATGGTGAGATGGCAGCTGGGCTGGCCCAGGTCCCCCAGGGCTGAAGGGAAGCAGCAGGGTGGCAGGAAAGTAGCGCAGGGAGGCACACAGTAGATGTTAGTTGGGGAGCTGGGGAACAGGGGGCAAGGGGAAAGAGGGCATCCTTGAGGAAGTGTCTGGTCTAGAGAGTGGGGGGAGCTGGAGGCATGGAAGGTCCCAGGAATCAGGGACTGACAGGACCAGATACCTGCACCCACCCACTGGATAGAAGCTGCAGCAGCCAGAGCAGATGCCCTGGCTTGCCTGGGCCCAGAGTGAGTCCCTCTGAGGATGAGGAAGTTGAGGAGGAGGTGAAGGAAGAGGAGGAGGAGGAGGAGGAGGAGGAGGAGGAGGAGGGGAAGGAGGGCAGCTGTCAGTAGGCAATGGTATTAATAGAGGCCTCCACTATGGAGGCATGTGTCCAGGCAGTCACCCACCCAACCTCAGGGGCAGCTCAGGGCACCCAGGGACCTGGTGTGGGTATCTCTGGGGGGGGGGACTGTCAGTCAGTCAGCAGGACTGTGTGTCAGTGCACATGGTGGGACAGGGGCCTGGCGGCCCTTGGCCCCCAGCCCTGGGCTGTCAGATGCCTGCCCCGTGGCCAGACACCCCCCACTCGGCCCATAGCCCCTAGGCCCGGCCCACCTGCTCCTGTTTTGGCCTTGGGCTCTGGCTCTGGTGGCTGGCCACCACCAGTTTTGGCCTGGGGTTCTGGGTCTGGTGGCTGGCCACCACCCCTCAGGTCAAGTTAAGGTTCGGGGTCATGGCTGTTGGTCCACTGGATGGGCAGGGTCCCCGCTACCTAGCAACCACAGGAGCCATCTGTGATGTCCTAGCCCCAGGCATTGTGTGCTGGCCACACTGGCACTGGGCAGCCCACCT